>NC_057804.1:205022973-205034091 GCF_018294505.1 Triticum aestivum | reverse complement strand
TCGACCGACCTTTTACTCGATCGGTAGGTTTTCACTCGACCTTTTACTCGATCGATAGGTTTTCACTTGACCTTTTACTCGATCGGTGGGTTTTCACTCGACCTTTTACTCGATCGATAGGTTTTCACTTGACCTTTTACTCGATCGGTGGGTTTTCACTCGACCTTTTACTCGATCGGTAGGTTTTCACTCGACCTTTTACTCGATCGATAGGGTTTCACTTGACCTTTTACTCGATCGGTGGGTTTTCACTCGAAAGGTAAGCTTTCACTCGACCGGTGAGTTTTCACTCGACCAAAAACATAGCCTGATCTTGATTTGTCTCCCCAAGTCTCATATGACCTCGGATTGAGACGAATTATATATGAAAATCGATCGGCTCGACGAGACGAAACTTTTCTGTGTTGAAGGTTTTTCAATTAAAGGCCATCTTGAAGGCCGAATTGCTCACGCTTTGCATCAGACACTCATCAACGTGTGTCTGGTGTCAAGCGTAACATTTTGGTCTCTGGCCTGTCCAGACCGTATTGACTATAACTTTTGCATATGAACTCGGATTGAGATGATTCATATATGAGAATCAATTGTCTTGACGAGACGAAGACAATTCCTTTAGAGCACTCCTTCATCTGAGGTCATATTGAGGGCATAATCGGCCGAAAAGCACTCAGAACATTAAATTTTGTCACTCGGAGTATAGCTTCGGCCACTGAGATGAGGTCGAATGGCGATAGCCTAAACATCAAAGTTGTCCCACTCGACGATATGAAACTTTCTCATGCTGAAAAACCCTTTCACTCTGTATTTTGCCAAAATCAGTTGTCAACAGTATTGTTGAGGATATGTTTTATTGGTGGATTAAAGAGAGAGATTCAGACCATTTTAGAGTATAAAGAGTACAACAATAGTACTCATTTATTCCATCTTGCTTGTAAAGTTGAACAGGAAGTGCAGGATCGACAGGCATTGGCACGGACTAACTTTTCTGCAGGTTGACCTTCATCATGAACACCGCATGCATCCTCTAGTTCCACACATTCTGCTGCACCGGCACCTCCTCAGCTGTCACCTCCAGCCGTGATACAAGAAATTAGGCACAACCACCACTGTCTGCCAAGAGAACACATGCGGGGCCTCCACATAGCTCTTCTTTATCCATGGCATCAACAGGGCACACACATGATATTATTTGTCGCCGTTGGAAGGGAATAGGACATTATGTGAGATAATGCAAATCTCAATGTGTGATGATTGCTACTGAGGATGGTGGGTATGAGTCCGCTAGTGACTATGATAATGAGACTTTGGCTCTTATTACAAGTGAAGAACATGGTGGAGATGATTCCAAACATGAGACGCAATACATGGCTGCTGAAGACGCTGGCAGGTATGGAAGTTTAGTTGCTCAACGTGTTTTGAGTGTGCAGGTCAAACAAGCTGAGCAAAATCAGAGGCATAATTTGTTCCATACAAAGGGAGTTGTGAAGGAGCGTTCTATTTGCATCATCATAGATAGAGGGAGCTGCAACAACTTGGCTAGCATGAAGATGGTTGAGAAGCTATCTCTCACCACAAGACCACATCCACATCCTTACTACACCCAGTGGTTCAACAACAACGGCAAGGTTAAGGTAACACATACTATTCGTGTGCATTTTAGTTTCGCTACATATGCTGATTATGTTGATTGTGATGTGGTACCCATGCAAGCATGTTCCTTATTACTTGGTAAACCATGGCAATTCGATAAGAATTCTGTACACCATGGTTGAAACAATCAGTATACTCTTGTTAATAAGGATAAACATATTGCTTTGCTTCCTATGACTCCTGATTCCATTTTGAAAGATGATATTGATTGAGCTAGTAAAGGAAAACATGATAAAAATAAGAGTGAAAATCAGATAGTGACAAAAGAATTTGAGTAGTAAATGAAACCTAGTAATAAACCATCTAGTGTTGCCTCTGAAATTAAATTGAAAAGTGGATGTTTACTTGCAACCAAATATGATATTGATGATCTAGATTGCAGCAAATCTGTTTGCTATGCTTTTTGTGTGCAAAGAGGCATTATTTGTATTCGAGTACGTGCCTTCCTCTTTGCGTCCTGCTGTCACTAACATTTTGCAGGAGTTTGTTGACGTCTTTTCACAAGATGTGCCACCTGGATTACCACCTATTGGAGTGATTGAGCATCAGATTGACTTAATTCCCAGTGCTTCTGATAGGAGCTAGGATCCTACCAGGTCTAGCCTTTAGGTTGTAGGGGTGGAAGGGAGGATGGCGAGGTGATGGGTGCGAGCGGTGGTGCGTCGGCTCCGTGGTCGCGGGGCCGAGGAGGAGAGGGCGCATGGGGCGGCTAGGGTTTAGGGTTCTGGCTCCTAAAGGGATCCGGGCAATAGTTATGACTTATTGCTTAGTTCCAAAACAAGTCCTTACAAGTGTTTATATAATCCTCGATGAGCTAATAAAAATAAAGATAAGTTCTGCCAAGCCCCTAACTAGTCGCGCCATTGGGCCTCCTCCGGCTATAAGTGACGCCGGTCATAACATCTCTCCCCTCCTGTGCAAACAGCTCATCCTCGAGCTGGAAGTCTGGGAAATGCCGGTGGAACTCCTCGAGCTACTCCCAAGTGGCATGCTCCTCTGAAAGGCCTTGCCAGTGGGTCAACAAACGCCAAACACCTCGGCTCTCCTGGGCCTTCAACACCTTCTTTGGGCCCGGAAGGAGACGTCCATCGGAGGTTGGAGGAAGCGTTGGCGGATCACCGCGGAAAGGCTTCAACAAGCCCACATGGAAAACGTCGTGGATGTGGGCACCAAGTGGAAGCTGAAGGCGGTATGCGACCTTATCGATGCATTCCAACATGGGAAATGGTCCGGCGTAGCGAGGGCCCAGCTTGCGCTTAGCGCGCGGGTCCAGTGACTGCATGGTGCGGTGAAGGAGCCGCAGCCACACCCAGTCGCCCACTACAAAGTCTGCCTCACGGTGGTGGGCGTTGTAGTATTTCTTTGACAGCTGCTGGGCTTGAAGAAGACGCTGACGCACCTCGGCAAGGATCTCATCCCTGCTGCATAGAAGGCCGCCTGCCGCCTCCGTCCGAGCTGCCCTGGGTTGAAACGGCAGGATGGGTGGTGGGGGCGGCCGTAGACCACCTCGAAGGGTGTGGCACGCATGGCGGAGTGGTAGGAGGTGTTGTAGCAGTACTCCGCCCAAGCAAGCCAGTCCACCCAAGCACGTGGACGATCACCTGTAACACAGCGCAGATACATAGCAATCACCTTGTTGACCACCTCAGATTGGCCATCCGTCTGGGGATGGAATGCCGTACTCAGGCGCATTTTCACGCCCGCCATTTGAAAATGATCACGTCAGACATGGCCAGTGAACACCAGGTCACGATCGCTGACGATCAAAGAGGGAAACACGTGGAGGCGGACGATGCCGTCAAAGAAGGTGCGCGCCATAGAGGTGGCGGTGGAGGGATGGCCGAGTGCGATAAAGTGAGCATACTTGGAGAAGCAGTCGACCATCGTAAGGATGACAGTCTTGCTGCCCACCTTGGGGAGGCCCTCGATGAAGTCCATGGAGATGTCGGCCCAGACCTTAGAGGGCACCTCAGGGGGCTGTAGCAGCCCCGCCGGCTGCAGTGCCTCCATCTTGTTGCGCTGGCACGTCGCGCAAGACCGCACCCAGTCTCGCACCAGCGCATGGTCACCTGGGTTTTAGAAATCTGCTCGGATATGGTGGAGGGTCTTCTGCATGCCCTCATGGCCGACCGAGTGGGCCAGCAGCTGGGCCTGGTAACAGAGGTCGTCGTGATCTGACATGAAGAGCCAGCGCCCGTGCAGGAGCAGGCCATCGTCCGGTCGCCATGGATCCACCAGGTTGCCTTCCGCAAGGCGCAGATGGAGGAGATGCATGTCCGTGGTCCTTGCGGTGGCTCAGCGGATGTTGTCGATGAAGGCGAAGGAGGGTCTCGAGCGGATGCGAAGGGCCGCCCCGTGGTGTCGACGGTGACCGTGTCGTGGTCGGCATCGCGATGGGACAACACGTCCACCACGATGTTGAGGCGACCCGGACGGTACTCAATGGTGAAGTCGAACCCGAAGAGCTTGCTGATACACTGATGCTGCTTCATGGTGGGGAGGTGCTGGTCCAACAAGAACTTGAGGCTGTAGTGATCCATGCGGATACGGAAAGACCGCCCCATAGATACAACCGCTAGTGGCGCACCGCCTACACCAAGCCGATGAGCTCCCTCTCATAGGTCACGAGCTTGTGATGGCACGTGGTGAAGGGCCTGCTAAAGACGCAAGCGTACTATCCCCCTGATGTAGGACGATGCCAAACCCCATGCCTGAGGCGTCATAGTCCACCATGAATAGCTTGTCGAAGTTAGGCATCTGGAGGACAGGGCCCGTAGTGATAGCCTGCTTGAGGATCTTAAATGCCTCGGTCGCCTCTGTATCCCAAGAGAAGGCGTCGTTGCATAGCAGGTGCATGAGCAGAGCTGAGATGAGGCCGAACTCCTGGATGAACTTCTGGTAGTATTCCACTGAAAGGATCAAGAAGAGGTGTCTAGAGGGGGGTGAATAGACCCTCAACACACAAAGTTGGCAGTTTTTAAGTTTTTCAAGTTGAGGTGGAGTTTAAACACAAGTTTAACCATTCACAATACATATCAAGCAAGCATGCAAAGAGTACATGGGCAGCGGAAAGTAAAGCATGCAACTTGCGAGAAAGTAAAGGGATGGGATTGGAGTGTGCAAATGCAATTGGAGACACAGGGATTTTGGCGTGGTTCCGATAGATGGTGCTATCCTACATCCACGTTGATGAAGACTTCAACCCACGAAGGGTAACGGCTCCGCGAGTCCATGGAGGGCTCCACCCATGAAGGCACAAAGAAGAAACCTTGTCTATCCCACCAAGGCCATCTCCCACGAAGAACTTGCCTCACTAGGGTAGATCTTCACGAAGTAGGTGATCTCCTTGCCCTTATAAACTCCTTGGTTTAACTCCACAATCTTGACGGAGGCTCCCAAGTGACACCTAACCAATCTAGGAGACACCACTCTCAAAAGGTAATAGATGGTGTGTTGTTGATGAACTCCTTGCTCTTGTGCTTCAAATGATAGATCCCCAACACTCAACTCTCTCTCATAGGATTGGAATGTGTGGACAGATGATTTGAGTGGAAAGCAACTTGGCGAAGGCTAGAGATCAAGATTCATATGGTTTGATTGGAATATCTTAGCCTCAACACATGAGTAGGTGGTTCTCTCTCAGAAAATGAATGTTGGAAGTGTAGGCATGTTTTTATGGCTTTCCTCACGAATGAGGAGAGGGTGGAGGGGTATATATAGCCCCCACACAAAATCTAACCGTTACACACAATTTGCCAAACTCGATGGGACCGAGTCATAAAACTCGATCGGACCGAGTCATAAAACTCGATCGGACCGATTCATAAAACTCGATCGGACCGATTTAGTTCATAATGTGACCATTAGGCATTTCGGTGGGACCGATATGATCAACTCGATGGGACCGATGTGCAAGGGTTAGGGTAAAACCTCATCTCGGTTTGACCAATTACACAAACTCGGTGGGGCTGATTTTGGTAATAAGCAAAACAGAGAGTTGGTCAAGCAAACTCGGTGGAACAATTGCATAATTTCGGTGAGACCGAAATTATTGCAATGGACAACAGAGAGATTGCAAGCCCATCTCGGTGAGACCGAGATCCCATCGGTGATATTGAATCGATTAGGGTTTCTGGGAGTGGCTATGTCAAATGAACTCGATGACGCCAGATGGATCAAATCGATGGGACCGAGTTTGACCTTTGGTTTGGGACATATGTGGATATGAGAAAGTGGTTGAGGGCTTTGGAGCATATCACTAAGCACTTTGAGCAAGCAAGCCATTAAGCAACACCTCATCCCCTTTTAATAGTATTGGCTTTCCTATGGACTCAATGTGATCTTGGATCGCTGAAATAGAAAATGTAGAGTCCTGAGCTTTGAGCTTCAGCCAATCCTTAGTCCTTAGCATCTTGAAGGGGTTCCACATCCTCTTGTCCATTCCACTCCACTTTTGTACTTATCTAAAATACACTAGATAAAAGTATTAGTACAAAAAGAGATATGTTGACATTAATTACCAAAATCACCCAGGGAGCACTTGTGCTTTCAATCTCCCCCTTTAGGTAATTGATGACAACATACATCAAAGCTTTAAATAAATATATATAGAAAGGCAGGTAAAGCTTTGGAAGGACATGTAACATGCATAGGCTCCCCCTACATGTATGCAATCATGTAAATATGTAACATAAGATCATGTGAGTGCATAATCATGATAGAGCAAGCAATGAGCTACATGTATCTTAGCTATATGCATCATAGCAGATGGGGTGAATAGAGGAAATGTAGCTTCATGCTCATGAGTCCTTCTTGTAAACAATATGTACATCAGCAAGAGATCCTCATGCACATGAGTGTGATGCATATACTTACCTTGTGGTATTGAGCTAGCTTTGGAAGAGATGAACCTGAGTAAACAAGGTTAGACAACACAGAAACATCTACTAAGCAGAGCAAGAGAAGCAAACCACAAGAGTACCAAGATTGGGATGACATGTATAGAGTGAGTACTAGGTACTCTATTTGAGTGTAGTCATGTCCCCTAAGGTAAATAAATGCAATGAATTCGAAGATTTCCCTCCCTTAGATGTCTTGCTCACCCTGAATCTTGTGTGGGATACTGGGAGAAGACAAGGAAATGAAAATCCGAGCAAAGCAAACACATAGACAATATGAACATGTATTTCCCCTCTAAAGACATGTGAATTCTCTCCTCTTTGAATACCAAACATCTAGGGTCTCTCTATGATGTGATTATTTATCTCTCTTTCCCCATATGATTAAGCTCTGATGTGAGCTCTCTTTCCCCCTTTGACATCAATTTCCAAGAAGGGAACTTCTAGGGTATGAGTCAAAATAGGTTTGATCCTTGAGCCACATAGCAAAGTAGCAGGGAAAAATAGGGTGCTGGTAGAGGATAAGAATCATCGAGTGGAGCTGGAACAAAATGTGCAGGATGCAAATGACAAAGTGTCTCCTCAGCATGTGAAATCCGTAACACCGAGTTGTTATCTTCGGTGGCACCGAGATAATTTGGTTTGACTGAAACTGACAAGCGGGTGTGTCCGAGTTCAGTACAGAGAAAGAGCACTTGTCACCTCAGCTCACTAGGCAAATAAATCCTCACAAGGATTTGCAATGAATTGGATGCAGGAAATGCATAATAGCAATAAAAGAAAAGAGATCTAGATGAAGTTTTTCTTGAAAAGGGAAACACATATGCATGAGACAAATGCAAGAACAAGGAGAAACACTAGAGAACTTAATCTAGAATTGGTCGGCGACAAAGTCACCTATGTTAGAGTATATTGACTTAGGAGTCAAGTGAAGACACTTGATCATAGGTCATACTCATCGTTTAATCTCAAATGGGGTTACCATTTTTCGTTTAAGCATTTTGATGTATTCACATCTTGTTGAGCTGCTTTGACTCAGGACTTGGGGTAAAGCTTCTCTAATATGGAATAACATACCTTGGGTGGTGGTGTTGATCTTGATCATGTAGTTGAACTTGTGTGAGATGCTCAAGGTTGATGTAGTTCACTTGGAGCACCTCTTGTAATTGGAGTTCTTCTACCTACATGAATGTAACACCCACGATGTGACTATATCTCTCACGTGTCGAGGCACGACTTAGAGGCATAACCGCATTGTAGTTTTTTCCGCAAGAAGGGTCATCTTCTCACACAATCCCATGTAATGAACAAGAATGGGATAAAGAGAGTTGGCTTACAATTGCCACTTCACATAATACATAAATAAATTCATACATCATCCAAAATACACTCATAGACCGACTATGGTCAAATCCAAATGAAAAGAAGATAACCCCAAATGCTAGATCCCCGTTCGTCCCAACTGGGCTCCACTACTGATCATCAGGAAACAAAACATAGTAACGACCAAGGTCCTCGTCAAACTCCCACTTGAGCTCGATTGCGCCACTTGCACTGGTATCCTCGGCACCTGCATCTCTTTTGGTAGAATCTATGAGTCACGAGGACTCAGCAATCTCACACCCGCGAGATCAAGACTATTTAAGCTCATGGGTAGGAAAGGCGTGAGGTGGTGGAGCTGCAGCAAGCACTAAGCATATATGGTGGCTAACATACGCAAGTGAGAGCGAGAAGAGAAGAACTCATCAGTCGAGAAGCTAGAAGTGATCAAGAAGTGATCCTGAAACTACTTACGTTCATACATAACCCAAACCGTGTTCACTTCCCGGACTCCGCCGAGAAGATATCATCACGGCTACACACACGGTTGATGCATTTTAATGAAGTCAAGTGTCAAGTTCTCTACAACCGGACATTAACAAATTCCCATCCGCCTCATAACCGCGGGCACGACTTTAGAAAGATAATACCTTGCAGGGGTGTCCCAACTTAGCCCATCACAAGCTCTCAGGATCAACGAAGGATATTCCTTCTCCCAGGAAGACCCGATAAGTCTCGGAATCCCGGTTTACAAGACATTTCGACAATGGTAAAACAAGACCAGCAAGACCACCCGACTGTGCCGACAAATCCCGATAGGAGCTGCACATATCTTGTTCTCAGGGCACACCGGATAAGCGAAGCGTACAGGTACCAACGTAACGCAAATTGCCAGGGGACGGTCCGCACGGTGCTCTAGTTTGGACCAACACTCGGAGGAGCACTGGCCCCGGGGGGGGGGGTAAATAAAGATGACCCTCGGGCTCGAGAAAACCCAAGGGAAAAAGGCTTAGGTGGCAAATGGTAAAACCAAGGTTGGGCCTTGCTGGAGGAGTTTTATTCAAAGCGAACTGTCAAGGGGTCCCATAAATCACCCAACCGCATAAGGAACGCAAAATCAAGGAACATAACACCGGTATGACGGAAACTAGGGCGGCAAGAGTGGAACAAGACACCAGGCATAAGGCCGAGCCTTCCACCCTTCACCAAGTATATAGGTGCATTAATTAAACAAGAGATATTGTGATATCCAAAATATCCATGTTCCAACAAGGAACAAACTTCATCTTCACCTGCAACTAGCAACACTATAAGAGGGGCTGAGCAAAAGCGGTGACATAGCCAAACAACGGTTTGCTAGGAAAGGATGGTTAGAGGCTTGACATGGCAATATGGGAGGCATGATAAACAAGTGGTAGGTAGAGAAAACATAGCGATAGAGCGAACAACTAGCAAAGCGAAGATAGAAGTGATATCGAGGGTATGGTCATCTTGCCTGCAAGGTTCTCAGAGTTGTCGAAAGCTTGATCCTCGTTAGCGTACTCAACAGGTTCCTCATTCACGTACTCGTCTCCCGGCTCTACCCAAAGCAAGAACACAAGAAATGGAACCACAATCAATCATGGTGCAATGCACAAGCAACATGATGCAATACATGGCATGATATGCGAGATGTGATATACAATGCATATGCGGGCTCCGGAAGGAAAAATGATGAACAAGGCATCAACTTGGCAAACCAAGTATGCCGATCGAAAGATGAGATGATTTCGGTTGAAATCGATATAAAGATCACCGGGAATGGATGCACGGTTTGCAAATGGCAAGCAAAACAAGAATGACACAATTCTGCGATTAACAGCACGATGCTACTTAGCATGCAACAAGAAACTAAGCTAATGTTATCCAACATAGCAAAAAAGCACATGGCAGGGATCTACAAGAGATGCTTGACAAAAGATAAACAGTGAGATACTGCTAATTCACACACTAACAGGTTCAAACAAGCATGGCAAAAGTGCAAAGATATCAGCTTCACAGACTTGGTGAAAATACTGAACATGGCAGAAACAGCATCAGGAAGCAATGTTTAGGGAAAGAAGACATCATGCTACAAGAACATATAATAGAAACTTAAGGCATGGCATGATACTACTAAATTCATAGAACAAAAGTACCTTAATGACCATGAGCCAGAAAGGATCAAAAGATATGATCGCACCCATGTAAACATAGCAAGTTTTATTAACAGATTCAGCAAACAGAGTATGGCATTAACAGAATCATGAAGGCATCTTTGCGAGCTCGATTCACTCACCACAAGTCATTGCATGACAAGGCAATCATGACACCAGAAATAAGACATGTTTATGAAACTAAACATGGCAAGAACAAGCTCATATCATGCAAGGATCAACTACAACAACCTTGGCAAAATTGAATAACATGTAAACAATCTGCCAGGAAACATTTTATAGCAAAAGTAGAGCCAGAAAATGACATGCTAGACTACTCGATAATTACAAACAGGGGCATTTATGCATAGATCATAACCACATGTTCAAAACATCCTTACAGAAGTATCACAAAATAAGCATGTATCTCTCTGTAGCATCAAGTTTACATGGCATCAAAATAACAGCAGAACATGGACTGAAATCAGCAACAGCACGAAGCCTAGTTTGGATGCTTGTTCTAGTCACCACATTAATCACAAAAATACATGGTATACACCCCTGTAAATATGGCATAGCATAGACCAAACCACATGTAGAGCTCATGCCCATAAGATGCACACAATAAATGCAACAAAAATGACAAAACATCAAGTTCTGATAAGTAACAGCAGGTAACATCATATGCACTCTTGCGACGATGATTTAGGCATCAAGATTAACTCATACAAACATGGCACAATGAAACAAAATTAAGAGCATCTCCAGTTGAACAATTTGACATATTATACGCATGAAACAGAGCAGTATGAAAGGAGAAATGATGTGATGAACAGAGCCACATAATGTGAGGATTTCGGGACTTGGAAGAAAACGAGGGGGGGAGTCAACCTTCTCCAAATCTAGGGTTTGAGCGGATCGAGGCGGGGCCGGGCCCTCGCCGGAGATGGGGCGCGCGGCGGCCGGAGAAGGGCTCGGGGGAGGTTGCCGGGGTCGGGACGGCGTGGATCCGGCGCCGCTCGGCGGCGGGAGCCGCGGCTCGGGCGCGGGGCGCGCCGGGTCGGGCGGCGGCGGCG
>NC_057804.1:204978749-205022510 GCF_018294505.1 Triticum aestivum | reverse complement strand
GGCGGTTGGTGCGGGCGCGGTGGCGGTTTTGTCCGGATCGGGCCGGACGTGTCCGGCGGCGGAGAGGGATCGGCGAAAAATCCGGGGGAGGGGGGATCACATATTTATAGGTAGAGGGAGCTAGGAGACTCCAACTGAGGTGCGGTTTTCGCCCACACGATCGTGATCGAACGGCCGAGAGAATGGAAGTGACTTAGATGGGTTAGTGGGCTATTTTGGAGGGTGTTGGGCTGCAACACTCAAAAGGCCTTTGTGGTTACCCGGCTAACCGTTGGAGCATCCAACGACCTTCAAATGAAACAAAACTTGACAGGTGGTCTACCGGTGGTGTACCAAGGCCACTTGGCAAGGCTCGGTCCATTCCAAGAACGTTTGACACCCGCTCACAAAAATAGACAAGAGGGGTGCGCCGGTGCATGTGGGAGTGTTGGATTGCAAAACGGACAACGGGAAAATGCTCGGATGCATGAGACGAACACGTATGCAAATGAGATGCACATGATGACATGATATGAAATGCATGACATGAACAAAATGCAAAACGAAAGCAAAACCCGACCACGGAGGGAATATCATAACACATAGCCGAAAATGGCAAGAGTTGGAGTTACAAATATGGAAAGTTACATCTGGGGTGTTACAACACTCCACCACTACAAGAGGATCTCGTCCCGAGATCTAGGACTGAAAGAACTCTGGGTATTCAGAATGGAGGTGATCCTCGCACTCCTAGGTGGCTTCTCGGTCGGAAAGGTGTGACCACTTCACTTTCAGGAATTTGATTGACTTGTTGCGAGTCTTGCGCTCGGTTTCTTCAAGAATAGCAACAGGGTGCTCATGATAAGGGAGATCTTCTTGGAGGTCAATTCCTTCAAAGTTGATGGTACGCTCAGGCGTCTTGAAGCACTTGCGAAGCTGTGACACGTGAAACACATCATGCACGTTTGCAAAGTTGGATGGAAGCTCAAGTTGATAGGCGAGGTCGCCTCTTTTGCCAATGATCTTGAAAGGACCCACGTATCTAGGGGCAAGCTTCCCTTTTATACTGAAGCGACGGGTGACTTTCATTAGAGAGACGCGTAGGTAGACATGGTCTCCGATTTCAAAAGCCACAACACGGTGCTTGTCATCATAATAGCTCTTCTGGCGCGATTGTGCAGCCTTGAGATTCTCACAAATGACTTTGCACATTTCTTCGGCTTCCGTAATCAAGTCATTACCAAGAAGTTGGCGTTCACCTGTCTCGGACCAATTGAGAGGAGTACGACACTTTCTGCCATAGAGAATTTCAAATGGGGCCTTGCCCGAACTCGCTTGGAAGCTGTTGTTGTAGGAGAACTCAACATATGGAAGAAAATCTTTCCACTTCATATGGAAGGAAATGACACAAGCCCTGAGCATATCTTCAAGGATTTGATTGACTTGCTCGACTTGGCCACTTGTTTGAGGATGGAAAGCTGTGCTGAAACGAATGTTGGTGCCCATGGCCTTCTGAAAGGAGTCCCAGAACTTAGAGGTGAAAATGCTTCTGCGGTCTGAAGAGATCAATTGCGGAATACCGTGCAAGGAGACAATCCTAGAGGTGTATAGCTCTGCCAACTGAGCTGCTGTGATAGATTCTTTGATTGGAAGGAAATGAGCCACTTTAGTAAGCTTGTCAATGACAACGAAGATAACATCATTTCCATGCTTGGACTTAGGAAATCCAGTCACGAAGTCCATCTCGATATGATCAAACTTCCATTCTGGAATAGCAAGAGGTTGGACGAGACCAGTTGGTCATTGGTGTTCTGCTTTCACCCTTTTGCAGACGTCACATTCATTCATGAATTGAGCAATTTCTCACTTCATTCGAGTCCACCAATACGACTTCTTGAAGTCATGGTACATCTTCGTACTTCCAGGATGAATGGATAGAAGGGAATTGTGTGCCTCGTTCATAATGACTTTTCTCAGATCGCCTTTAGGAACCACAATTCGATCCTCGAAGAAAAGAGTATCTTTGTCATAAATGTGGAAGCACTTGTATTTGGAAATGCCCTTGTCGATACCACGTTTCACCTTTTTCACCATGGCATCCAGGAGTTGTGCCCCATGAATTTGATCTTCCAAAGTAGGAGAGACTATGAGGTTGGCAAGAAAGCCTTGAGTAACAACTTGAAGATTCAGTTTGCGGAAAGCTTCACAAAGGTCTGGTTGGAAGGGCTTGAGAATTAAGCTGTTGCAATAAGCCTTTTTGCTCAAAGCATCTGCAATCACATTCGCCTTGCCTGGAGTATATTCAATACTTGGATTGTACTCTTGAATCATTTTGACCAATCGAGTTTGCCTGAGGTTGAGGTTGGGTTGAGTGAAGATATACTTGAGGCTCTTGTGATCGGTGAAAATGTCAACTTTCCTTCCCAACAAGAGATGTCTCCAAATTATTAATGCATGGACAACTGCCGCCAACTCAAGATCGTGAGTGGGGTAGTTCTTTTCGTTGGGCTTCAACTGACGAGAGGTATAGGCCACAACTTTCTTCTCTTGCATTAACACATCACCGAGAACTTGAAGAGAAGCATCACAGAAAACTTCAAATGGCTTGGATTCATCAGGAGGAGTCAAGATAGGAGCTGTGACTAGCTTCTCTTTGAGGGTGTTGAAAGCAACATCACACTCAGGAGACCATACATATTTGACATGCTTCTGGAGTAAGTTGGAAAGAGGCTTTGCAATCTTTGAGAAATTCTCAACGAATCTTCGGTAATAGCTTGCAAGACCAAGAAAACTGCGGAGCTGCTTGACATTCTGAGGAGGTTCCCAATTCACAATTGCAGACACCTTCTCAGGATTAACAGCAATGCCCTTGGCGGAGATGATATGACCAAGGTAAAGAACCTCATCAAGCCAGAACTCACATTTGGAAAACTTGGCATAGAATTGATGCTCTCTGAGCTTGTCGAGCACCAATCGCAAATGTTTGGCATGATCCTTCTTATTCTTGGAGAAGACCAAAATATCATCGAGATACACCAGAATGAATTCATTGGTGTAGGGGTTGAAGATGAAGTTCATCATTCGAGAGAATGTTGAAGGAGCATTGATAAGGCCGAAAGACATGACAATATATTCATAAGAACCATAGCTTGTTCTAAATGTCGTCTTGGGAATATCTTGTTCACGAATGCGAATCTGATGATAACCCATATGGAGGTCAAGCTTGGAGAATACTTTAGCACCTTTGAGTTGCTCAAAAAGCTCGTTGATGTTGGGAATTGGATACTTGTTCTTGATTGTCTTCTTGTTCAATGGACGGTAATCGACGCACAGTCGGTCCATGCCATCCTTCTTCTGGACAAAAAGAACTCCACAACCCCATGGAGATGAACTCGGTCTGATCAAACCCAGACGCTCTTCTTCATCGAGCTATTTCTTCAATTCCTTCAGCTCTTTAGGTCCAAGCTTGTATGGACGCTTGCAAACGGGTTCAGTTCCAGGCTCAAGATCGATAACGAACTCAACTGGCCGATGCGGAGGCATACCCGGAAGCTCTTCTGGAAAGACATCTTGGTACTCACAAACGACTGGAATCCGAGAGATTGCATCTAACTCGCCCTTCTCACTAAGATAGAATAACCGAATGGTTTCGTCACGAGCGGCATAGATGATAACATCCTCAGAAGAGTGTGTCAAATGAATCTCCCTGGCAGCACAATCAAGTTGAGCTTTGTGCTTAGAAAGCCAGTCCATCCCGAGAATTAGATTGATATCCGAGTCACCAAGAACAAATGGTTTAGATAGAAATTTATAGTCGCCCATCTTGATAGAGACATCATGAACTATCGAGTTGGCTCTCATTGACTTCCCCGGAGAAACAACACCCAAAGGTTTATCCAGGTAAGACCAAGTAAAATCATTCTTTGCAAAGAACGATCTTGACATGAAACAATGCAATGCACTAGTATCAAATAAGACTTTTGCAGGAATATCATTAACTGAGAGATTACCCATTATCACATCAGTAGATTCCTCCGCTTGAGCTGCATTCATCATGTTCACCTTTGCAGACTTGCGATTATGCTTGACCACTGCATTGCTTGAAGATCTCACAGGAGGAGGAGGCGGAAGGCGCCTTTGGTTGAAGCACTTGTTTGCATAGTGACCTTTCTGCTGGCACTTGTTGCAAGTCACCTTTGAGAGCGGACGATGATAAGGAGCATTTGACCTTGGAGCTTGAGAATTTGACTTGTTCTGATAGCCTGGGTTGGGTGGGTGGGAAGATCCACGACCTCCTGAGTTCTTCTGCTGGTACGGCTGATGAAACGGAGGAGGAGGAAGGTAGAACTTCTGCTGCTTAGCTGCCACTTGTGAGGAAGAAGAAGACTGAACTGCATCCCTGATTCTCTTCTTAGAAGCCTCACACTTGAGCTGAGCACCTTCTTGCTTGAGGGCCATATTGTAGAATTGATCAAACTGAGTAGGCTCAACAAGAACGAGAGCTAACTGTAGATCCTCTCTAAGGACACCTCTGAATTGATAGATCATACTCTTTTTCAAAGTTTGTTCCTTCTTGGAACATGGATATTTTGGGATATCACAATATCTCTTGTTTAATTAATGTACCTATATACTTGGTGAAGGGTGGAAGGCTCCGCCTTATGCCTGGTGTCTTGTTCCACTCTTGTCGCCCTAGTTTCCGTCATACTAGTGTTATGTTCCTTGATTTTGTGTTCCTTACGCGGTTGGGTGATTTATGGGACCCCTTGACAGTTTGCTTTGAATAAAACTCCTCCAGCAAGGCCCAACCTTGGTTTTACCATTTGCCACCTAAGCCTTTTTCCCTTGGGTTTTCGCGAGCCCGAGGGTCATCTTTATTTACCACCCCGGGCCAGTGCTCCTCCGAGTGTTGGTCCAAACTAGAGCATCGTGCGGGGCTGTCCCTTTGCAACTTGGGTTACGTTGGTACCTGTACGCTTAGCTTATTCGGTGTGCCCTGAGAACGAGATATGTGCAGCTCCTATCGGGATTTGTCAACACAGTCGGGTGGTCTTGCTGGTCTTGTTTTACCATTGTCGAAATATCTTGTAAACCGGGATTCCGAGACTGATCGGGTCTTCCTGGGAGAAGGAATATCCTTCGTTGACCGTGAGAGCTTGTGATGGGCTAAGTTGGGACACCCCTATAGGGTATTATCTTTCTAAAGCCGTGCCCGCAGTTATGAGGCAGATGGGAATTTGTTAATGTTCGGTTGTAGAGAATGTGACACTTGACTTCATTAAAATGCATCAACCACGTGTGTAGCCATGATGGTCTCTTCTCGGTGGAGTCCGGGAAGTGAACACGGTTTGGGTTATGTATGAACGTAAGTAGTTTCAGGATCACTTCTTGATCACTTCTAGCTTCTCGACCGATGTGTTGCTTCTCTTCTCGCTCTCACTTGCGTATGTTAGCCACCATATATGCTTAGTGCTTGCTGCAGCTCCACCACCACACCCCTTTCCTACCCATGAGCTTAAATAGTCTTGATCTCGTGGGTGTGAGATTGCCGAGTCCCCGTGACTCACAAATTCTACCAAAACAGATGCAGGTGCCGAGGATACCAGTGCAAGTGGCGCAATCGAGCTCAAGTGGGAGTTTAACGAGGAACTTGGTCGTTACTATGTTTCGTTTCCTGATGATCAGTAGTGGAGCCCAGTTGGGACGATCGGGGATCTAGCATTTGGGCTTATCTTATTTTCATTTGGATTTGACCGTAGTCTGTCTATGAGTGTATTTTGGATGATTTATGAATTTATTTATGTATTGTGTGAAGTGGCGATTGTAAGCCAACTTTCTTTATCCCATTCTTGTTCATTACATGAGATTGTGTGAAGATGACCCTTGTTGCGAAAAAACCTACAATCCGGTTATGCCTCTAAGTCATGCCTCGACACGTGAGAGATATAGTCGCATCATGGGCGTTACAATGAATTAGTTTTGCAAGGAATAGCACTTGTGTATCCAAAGTTATAATCATGAAATTTGATATATATAAATTGTCAAAGGATATGTTTGAAGGGTTTCATGCTTCCTTGTCTTCAACCACCGTAATGTAGAGACTTGGTGATGTAGAGAATTCTCAAGATGTGAGTGAGTTGCAATCTCATAGATTTAGATTCATTCAAGTACGTACAAGGATTAGATAACATGCAAGGGTGCAAACATATCCAAGACATATGATTGTCATTATAAGAGAAATATCAAGGATTTGTCATAGGCTCATGTCTTGCATGTATCCAAATGGAGTTCCTACTCCAAGTTTGAAGCATCAATGATGTTCAATTCACCTCTCAACCTGCAAAACACTTTCTCATCAAGTGGTTTAGTGAATATATCCACCAATTTCTTGTCAGTACGAACATGCTTAAGGTTGATATCTCCCTTAGCAACATGATCTCGAATGAAATGATGATGAACTTCAATATGCTTAGTTCGAGAATGTTGCACGGGATTGTGAGCAATCTTAATAGCACTTTCATTGTCACGAAGCAATGGAACATGTTTCACATATATCCCATAATCTTTAAGAGTTTGGGTCATCCAAAGTAATTGAGCACACAATGAACCGGTGGCAATGTATCCCGCTTCGGCGGTGGATAAGGATACCGAGTTTTGTTTCTTGGAGGACCAAGACACAAGAGATCTACCAAGAAATTGACAAGTACCCGAAGTGGAATTTCTATCAACCTTGTCATGAGCATAGTCCAAGTCGGAGTAGCCAAGAAGATCAAAGGAAGACCTCTTAGGATACCAAATGCCAAAATTGGTGTATGTATTAAGTATCTCACTATCCTTTTCACTGCCTTAAGATGACATTCTTTGGGGGCTGCTTCATATCGTGCGCACATGCACACACTTAGCATGATATCGGGACGAGAGACACATAGATATAACAATGAACCAATCATAGAGCAGTAAACTTTTTGATCAACGGATTCACCATCTTTAGTCAAGTCAAGATGTCCACTAGTAGGCATGGGTGTACTCATACCTTTGCATTCTTGCATATTGAACTTCTTGAATAAGTCCTTGGTGTACTTCATTTGAGAGACAAAGGTACCTTCCTTAGTTTGCTTGATTTGCAAACCAAGAAAGAACTTCAGTTCACTCATCATAGACATCTCAAACTTCACCGACATAAGTTTTCCAAACTTCTCAATTAAATGAGGGTTAGTTGAACCAAATATAATATCTTCAATATAAATTTGGCATACAAATAATTCTCCATTAACCCTTTTAGTGAAAAGAGTAGAATCAATTTTTCCAATCTCAAAGCATTTTTCAATAAGGAACTTGGTCAAGCATTTATACAACGCTCTATGAGCTTGTTTAAGACCATAAAGGGCTTTGTGAAGTTTGTAAACATGATTGGGTTTCTTAGGATTAACAAAGCTGGGAGGTTGTTTAACATAAACTTCCTCCTCAATTTCACCATTTAGAAAAGCACTTTTAATGTCCATTTGGTACAATGTGATATCATGGTGATTAGCATAGGAAAGTAAGATGCGAATGGACTCAAGTCTAGCAATGGGGGCATATGCCTCACCATAGTCCATACCTTCGACTTGAGTGTAGCCTTGGGCGACGAGATGTACTTTGTTGCGAACCACTTGTCCGTCTTCATCTTGCTTGTTGTGAAACACCCATTTGGTACCGATGATGTTGTGGTTGTTGTCGGGCTTTTCAACAAATGTCCACACTTGGTTTCTCTCAAACTTGTGTAGCTCTTCGTGCATAGCATTTATCCAATCCGCATCTTCCAATGATTCTTCAACCTTCATGGGTTCAATGCTAGAGATGAATGAATAATGTTCAAAAAAGTTAGCCAAACGAGATTTAGAGCGAGTGATTCTCCCGGTTTGGATATCATTGTAGATTTGCTCGACGGATGGTCTTTGGCGACTTTTGCTCGAACTCGTGAGAGCTTTTGTTTTGGTCGTGGTGGAACATCTTCTTCATCATCTTTTTCCTCTTCTTGGCCTTCTTCATTGTTGACGTTGTCGTTCTCTTGTCATGGTGGTGAAGGAGGTTGATGAGGTTCATCTTGGTGTAATTCCTCGTTTTCTTCATCTTGGTGTGTCCCACTTGTGGATGCTTCCATATCAACTCTTGGTTCACCTTGTTTAGAGGTAGAAGCTTCTACTTGGACGGACGAGGTACTCCCCTTCACCTCCGTTGGACAGATCTTGCCAATGGACAAGTCCTGGATTGCTTCTGAAGGGTCTTTGTCTCCTACGTCAATTGGCAATTGCTCTACTTGCGAGCCGTTAGATTCATCAAACTTCACATCTACCGTCTCTTCAACCTTTCGGGTGAAATTGTTGTAGACACGGTAAGTGTGAGAGTTTGAGCCATAACCAAGTAGGAAACCTTCATGAGATTTGGGAGAAAATTTAGAATGGCGATGCTTATCAAGAATGTAGTACTTTTAGCCGAATACACGAAAGTATCCAACTTGGGGTTTGTTACCGGTGAGGAGCTCGTATGCCGTCTTGCCGAGTAGCTTGTGAAGATACAAGCGATTTGTTGCATGACAAGCTGTCTCAACCGCTTCCGCCCAAAAGTGTTTTGGCGTCTTGTATTCATCAAGCATCGTTCTTGCCATTTTGATGAGCGTCCGGTTCTTCCTCTCAACAACTCCATTTTGTTGAGGTGTGTACGTAGCCGAGAGCTCATGTGAGATCCCTTGTTCGTCAAGAAAGGTGTCCACATTGGCGTTCTTGAAGTCTGTTCCATTGTCGCTGCGAACCTTCTTGATCTTCACTTCAAATTGATTTTGGGCCTTCCTAGCGAAGTTCTTGAAGATCTTTTGGACCTGCGATTTATCATCGAGAAAAAACCCCACGTAAATCTTGAAAAATCATCAACTATAACTAGACCAAATGAGTTTCCATAGAGACTTTTATAGGCGTTGGGACCAAAGAGATCCATGTGAAGTAGCTCGAGCGGTCTTCTCGTGGTCATGATGTTCTTCACGGGGTGGCTTCCTCCAACCTGCTTTCCTGCTTGGCAAGCACTGCAAAGTCTATCCTTATCAAATATGACATCTTTAACACCAAGGATATGATCACCTTTAATAAGCTTGTCAAGGTTTCGCATGCCCACCTGACCTAACCATCTATGCCACAACCAGCCTTTGGAAGATTTAGCAATTAAGCAAGTTCTAGGTTGAGCCTTTTTAGTGAACAACAATGTATAGATCACCTCTACGTATGCCGGTAAAGACCATTTTATGATTATCTCTACGAAACACTTGGCAATCTACTTTAGTATATAGGACATTGAAACGGAAGTCAGCTAGTCTAGATAGAGAAAGCAGATTATAGCCAAGAGATTCAGCGAGCATAACATTTTGTATGGAGCTATCATGTGAGATGGCCACCTTATCGAGGCCACCACATTACCCTTTGAGTTATCATCAAAAGTGACATACTTTCGAGGGCCGTCGTTTTCAGCAAGCTCACGAAACATGTCTTTATCTCCGGTCATGTGATCGGTACATCCACTATCAAGGACCCATTCCTTTCCTCCTGCCATGTAGCCGCGAAGATTTTCCATAAGACCAAAGTGTCTGATTGCATCATCAAGATCATAGTCACTATCATCATCCTCATCATAGTATCCATGTTCAACATCGTCATGTGATGGATCAATCCGTAGAGAGGGTGATTCATTAGATAAATGATCATGACAATAATCATCTTTATGAAATCTAATGGCTTCGGAGATGATATTGCTAATGATTCCAGCATCTCCTTTGGCATGCATAAGGTCACGAAGCTCAAATAGACAAACATCAAACTTAGGATCACCAGTACTCATTTGGTTCAAGGCAATGGACTTATGAAGAATCTCATACAGATTTTGCAAGGAATAGTTTGGAAATCTTTCCTCAAGATATCTCCATATAGTGTAAGCACACTTAAGAGTAGGCAAGTGACCAATCAAATTTCTAGGCAATCCTTTAATGATAAGATTGATAGTTCTAAGATTGCGAATCATGTCAAGATCCTCATCGGGAGTGGGATGCTAGGGATCAACAATGGGCGCACAATGGTTCGTAATGTACCTGTTCAAATGATATTCATTGAAAATCTCAAGCATCTCATTTTTCCACTCATGGAAGTACTCCCCATCAAGTATAGGCACTCTATGTCTAAGACTCCCCAACTTAGACTCATCCATCTTCCTCCAATGTTGTTTAAACCAAAGCAATGGAGACCAAAGCTCTGATACCAATTGAAAGGATTGAGAAGAGGTGTCTAGAGGGGGGTGAATAGACCCTCAACACACAAAGTTGGCATTTTTTAAGTTTTTCAAGTTGAGGTGGAGTTTAAACACAAGTTTAACCATTCAAAATACATATCAAGCAAGCATGCAAAGAGTATATTGGCAGCATAAAGGGATGGGATTGGAGTGTGCAAACGCAATTGGAGACACGCAGATTTTGGCGTGGTTCCGATAGGTGGTGCTATCGTACATCCACGTTGATGGGGACTTCAACCCACGAAGGGTAACGGCTGCGTGACTCCACGGAGGGCTCCACCCATGAAGGGTCCACGAAGAAGCAGCCTTGTCTATCCCACCATGGCCATCACCCACGAAGGACTTGCCTCACTAGGGTAGATCTTCACGAAGTAGGCGATCTCCTTGCCCTTACAAACTCCTTGGTTCAACTACACAATCTTGATGGAGGCTCCCAAGTGACACCTAACCAATCTAGGAGACACCACTCTCCAAAAGGTAATAGATGGTGTGTTGTTGATGAACTCCTTGCTCTTGTGCTTCAAATGATAGTCTCCCCAACACTCAACTCTCTCTCACAGGATTGGATTTGGTGGAAAGATGATTTGAGTGGAAAGCAACTTGGGGAAGGCTAGAGATCAAGATTCATATGGTTTGATTGGAATATCTTGGCCTCAACACATGAGTAGGTGGTCCTCTCTTAGAAAATGAATGATGGAAGTGTAGGCATGTTCTGATGGCTTTCCTCACGAATGAGGAGAGGGTGGAGGGGTATATATGGCCTCCACACAAAATCTAACTGTTACACACAATTTACCAAACTCGGTGGGACCGAATCATAAAACTCGGTCGGACCGATTTAGTTCATAATGTGACTGTTAGGCATTTTGGTGGGACCGATATGATCAACTGGGTGGTACCGATGTGCAAGGGTTAGGGTGAAACCTCATCTCGGTTCGACTGATTACACAAACTCGGTGGGACCGATTTTGGTAATAAGCAAAACAGGGAGTTGGTCAAGCAAACTCGGTGGGACCGATTGCATAATTTCTGTGAGACCAAAATTATTGCAATGGACAACAAAGAGATTGCAAGACCATCTTGGTGATACCGAGATCCCATCGGTGAGACCAAATCGATTAGGGTTTCTGGGAGTGGCTATGTCAAATGAACTCGGTGGCGCCGGATGGATCAAATCGGTGGGACCGAGTTTGACTTTTGGTTTGGGACATATGTGGATATGAGAAAGTGGTTGAGGGCTTTGGAGCATATCACTAAGCACTTTGAGCACGCAAGCCATTAAGCAACACCTCATCCCCTTTTAATAGTATTGGCTTTCCTATGGACTCAATGTGATCTTGGATCACTGAAATAGAAAATGTAGAGTCGTGAGCTTTGAGCTTGAGCCAATCCTTAGTCCTTAGCATCTTGAAGGGGTTCCACATCCTCTTGTCCATGCCACTCCACGGTTAGACTTCTCTGAATTACACTAGCTAAAAGTATTAGTCCAACAAGAGATATGTTGACATCAATTACAAAAATCACCCAGGGAGCACTTGTGCTTTCACCCACGAGGCCCAAGAAGCCGTGAAGGGCCCGCGGTGAGCGCGGCGTGGGCCAAGCCACGACCGCTGCGACCTTGCCGGCATCCATATCGACACCCTACCCTGAGATAACATGGCCGAGATAGGCGACAGAAGTCATGCCGAACAAGCACTTGGAAGACGATGGCCACGTGCTGCAGGTGCTCCTCCCATGATGAGTGATACGTCTCCAACGTATCTATAATTTATGAAGTATTCATGCCATATTCACAAAAATTTTATATGATTTCGGTGAGACCCGGACTGACACTGTTTTCAGCAGAACTACCGTGGTGTCATTTTTTGTGCAGAAATAAAAGTTCTCGGAATGGCCTAAAAATTTATGGTGATTTTTATGGACCAAAAGAGACCCCCAAAGCACCGGAGTTGGGCCAGAAGAGTCTCGTGGTCATGGCAAGGGTGGAGGGCGTTCCCATCCCCCTATGGCGCGCCCCATGTCTTGCCACTGCCTCATGGACCCCCTGACATGAAACGATGCCAAAAATTTGTATAAATCACGAAACCCCCAGAAAGAAACCTAGATCAGAAGTTCCGCTGCTACAAGCCTCTATAGCCACGAAAAACCAATCAGGAGCCCGTTCCGGCACCCTGTCGGAGGGGGAAACCATCACCTTAGGCCATCTTCATCATCTCGGTGGCCACCATGACGAGGAGGGAGTAGTTCACCCTCGGGGCTGAGGGTATGTACCAGTACCTATGTATTTGATCTCTCTCTCTCTCTCCCGTGTTCTTGATTTGGCATGATCTTGATGTATCGCGAGTTTTGTTATTATAGTTGGATCTTATGGTGTTCTTCTCTCTCCACTTTCTTATGATGAATTGAGTTTTACCTTTGAGGTTTCACTATTATCGGATTGAATACTATTATGGATTTGAGAACACTTGATGTATGTCTCGCGTGGGATACCCATGGTGACAATGCGGTGTTATATTGATTCACTTGATCTATGTTTTGGAACTCGACTCGCAAATTCCCAAGGTGACATTGGGGTAATCTATGCATAGGGGTTGATGCATGTTTTTGTCCTCGTTTGTCCGGTAGAAATCTTGGGGCACTCTTTGAAGTCCTTTCTGTTCGATTGAATATTATGAATCTGAAGTTGTTTGATGCAGATCGTATAATTAACCCACATATACTTGTGGTGACAATGGAGTATCTAGGTGACATTAGGGTTGATTGATGCGTGTCATATGGTGTTATTTTACTACAACTCTAGGGCTATTTGTGACACTTATAGGAATAGCTCAATGTATTTATTGGAAAATTTAACTTTGAGGTGGTTTCGTACCCTACAAGCAATTTCATCTTATGTTCTCCGCAATATGAACTTTGGAGTGACTTTTGTCGCACGTTGAGGGTTTGCCATATGACCTAATTATGTTATCATTGTTGAGAGAACTTGCACTAGTGAAAGTATGAACCCTAGGCCTTGTTTTAAAGCATTGCAATACCGTTTTTGCTCAATTTTGTTACTTGCTACCTTTCTGTTTTTATATTTTCAGATTATAAAAACCTATATCTACCATCCATATTACACTTGTATCACCATCTCTTCGCCGAACTAGTGCACCTATACAATTTACCATTGTATTGGGTGTGTTGGGACACAAGAGACTTTTTATTATTTGGTTGCAGGGTTGTTTGAGAGAGACCATCTTCATCCTACGCCTCCCATGGATTGATAAACCTTAGGTAACCACTTGAGGGAAATTTGCTATTGTCCTACAGATCTCTGCGCTTGGAGGCCCAACACGAGTCTACGAGAAGAAGGTTTCGTAGTAGACATCAATGAGCTGTAGATTAAAATGTCATCTAAGAAGACGAGCAAAAAATGGCGCAAGTAGGGATGGAGCACGTTGTTCATCAAAGCGTGGAATGTCGCCGGGGCATTGGAGATGCCAAAGGGCATCGCCAAGAACTCAAAGTGGTCGTGATGAGTGCGGAAGGCCGTCTTCGCGACATCGTCCGGGTGCATCCGCACCTGCTGATATCCCGAAGGGAGGTCGAGCTTGGTGAAGAAGCGTGCCCCATGTAGCTCGTTCAGGAGTTCATCCACGACGGGGATAGGAAATTTGTCCTTGGACATCTTGGCATTGAGAGCATGGTAGTCGATGCAGAAATGCCATGAACCATCGGCCTTGCGCATGAGAAGCACCAGCGTGAAGAATGGTGATGTTGAGAACCGGATGATGCCCAGGATGAGCATGACCGCACACTGCCGCTCCAGCTCATCCTTCTAGAGCTGGGGGTAGCGGTACGGCCGCACGGCCACGGGAGCTGTGTCCGGTAGCAGGTGGATGTGGTGGTCGTAGGGCCGGACTGGCGGAAGGCCCTGTGGCTCGTCGAAGAGGTCACTGTGATGCTGCAATAGGCTAGCCAACAGGGGATGCTCAATGTCGATAGCGGCCGCCGTCAGCTGGGGCTGAGAAGCCGGCGGGAGGCGCCCCCTACGCCTGATACGTCTCCAACGTATCTACTTTTCCAAACACTTTTGCCCTTGTTTTGTACTCTAACTTGCATGATTTGAATGAAACTAACCCAGACTAACGTTGTTTTCAGCAGAAGTGCCATGGTGTTGTTTATTGTGCAGAAAACATAAGTTCTCGAAATGACCTGAAAATCCACGGAAATAACTTTAGGAAAATATAAAAAATACTGGTGAAAGAATCAAGGCTAGGGGGCCCACACCCTGTCCATGAGGGTGGGGGGCGCGCCCCTCCCCCTGGGCGCGCCCCTGTCTCGTGGGCCCCCTGATGCTCCATCGACCTCAACTCCAGCTCTATGTATTCCGTTTCACGGAGAAAAAAATCAGAGAGAAAGTTTCATCGCGTTTTACGATACGGAGCCGCCGCCAAGCCCTAATCTCTCCCGGGAGGGCTGATCTGGAGTCCGTTCGGGGCTCCGGAGAGGGAGATTTTTCGTCGTCATCATCATCAACCATCCTCCATCACCAATTTCATAATGCTCAACGTCGTGTGTGAGTAATTCCATCGTAGGCTTGCTGGACGGTGATGGGTTGGATGAGATTTACCATGTAATCAAGTTAGTTTTGTTAGGGCTTGATCCCTAGTATCCACTATGTTTTGATATTGATGTTCCTATGACTTTGCTATTCTTAGTGCTTGTCACTAGGGCCCGAGTGCCATGATTTCAGATCTGAACCTAGTATGTTTTCATGAATATATGTGAGTTCTTGATCCTATCTTGCAAGTCTATAGTCACCTATTATGTGTTATGATCCGACAACCCCGAAGTGACAATAATCGGGATACTTCTCGGTGATGACCATAGTTTGAGGAGTTCATGTATTCACTATGTGTTAATGCTTTGGTCCAGTTCTCTATGAAAAGGAGGCCTTAATATCCCTTAATTTCCACTAGGACCCCGCTGCCATGGGAGGGTAGGACAAAAGATGTCATGCAACTTCTATTCCATAAGCACGTATGACTATATTCGGCATACATGCCTACATTACATTGATGAATTGGAGCTAGTTCTGTGTCACCTTGTGTTATAACTATTACATGAGGAATCGCATCCGACATAATTATCCATCACTGATCCAATGCCTACGAGATTTTCACATATTATGCTTTGCTTATTTACTTTACTGTTGCTACTGTTACAATTACTACAAAATTGCTACAGTTACTTCCATACTACTTTGCTACTAAATACTTTGCTACAGTTACTAAGTTATCCAGGTGTGGTTGAACTAAAAACTCAACTGCTAATACTTGAGAATATTCTTTGGCTCCCCTTGTGTCAAATCAATAAATTTGGGTTGAATACTCTACCCTCAAAAATTGTTGCGATCCCCTATACTTGTGGGTTATCAAGACTATTTTCGGGCGCTGTTGCTGGGGAGCATAACTCTATTCTTTGAGTCACTTGGGATCTATATCTGCTGATCACTATGGAGAACATGAAAGATGCAAGAACTAAGATTTTTCCCTCAACTACGAGGGGAGGTAAGGAACTGCCATCTAGCTTTGCACTAGGTTCTCCTTCTGTTATGAGTAAGCTTGCGACACCTAAACCTGCTACTACTATGAATTCTGATATGTCGCATGTTATTGATGATGCCGCTTCTGTTATGCGTGATACTTATGATGAAACTACTTCTATGCTTGATACTACTTTGGCATTAGGTGAATTTCTTGATGAACAACTTGCTAGGGTTAGAGAGAATGAAATTATGGAAGATGAAATTATTTATGATAGTGATGATGAAGGTTCTCCCCTAAGTATGAATTGCCTGTTGTTCCTGAGGGTTATGTTATGGATGAAGAAACTGCCAGAGATCTTTTTGCTTACAATGATAGATCTGATCTTAAGAAGTTACTAGCTAAACTTAAACACAAAACTCTAAATGCTGGAATGAAATATTACCCCTCTTTTGGTACTTCACCTATTTTTGTTACTCATAAGGATTATGAATTCTCTGTTGATCCTGAAATTATTACTTTGGTTGAATCTGATCCTTTTTATGGCAATGAATCTGAAACTGTTGTGGCACATCTTACCAAGTTACATGATATAGCCACCCAGTTTACTAATGATGAGAAGTCTCGCTATTATTATATCCTTAAGATATTTCCATTCTCATTAAAGGGTGATGCTAAAACTTGGTTTAATTCTCTTGATCCTGGTTGTGTGCGTAGTCCCCATGGTACGATTTATTACTTCTCTGCCAAATATTTCCCTGCTCATAAGAAACAAGCTGCCTTGCGGGAAATGTATAATTTTGTGCAAATCGAAGAAGAGAGTCTCCCACAAGCTTGGGGGAGGCTTCTCTGATTACTTAATGCTTTGCCTGATCATCCTCTTAAGAAAAATGAAATACTTGATATCTTTTATAATGGACTATCCGATGCTTCCAAGGACCACTTGGATAGTTGTGCTAGTTGTGTTTTCAGGGAAAGAACTGTTGACCAAGCTGAATTACTATTGAATAATATGTTGGTTAATGAAAATAATTGGGCTCTTCCTAATCCAATTCCTGAGCCCATTCCTAAGCCAATTGAGCCGACTCCTGAGCCTACTCCTAAACCAACTCCAAAGAAGAGGGGTGTTCTACTTCTCAGTCATGAAGATATGCAAGAGGCAAAGGAATCTATGAAAGAAAAAGATATTAGAGCTGAAGATGTTAAGAATTTACCTCCTATTGAAGAAATACATGGTCTTAATATACCGCCTGTTGAAGAAACACATTGTCTTGATAACCTGACACAGGTAGTAAAGGTAAATTCTCTCTATAGATATGATAAAGTTGAAATCCCGTCTACAAAATTTCATAGCCAATGTTTAGATGAATTTGATGACTTTATGGCTAGACAAGAAAGTTTTAATGCTTATGTTGGTAGAGAATTAAAGTGTACTACTTTCATGATAGGACGCTTGAGTGATTATATGGCTAGAGTTAAAGGTGAACTTAAACTCATTAGCAAATATGCTTCTATGGTTACCACTCAAGCAGAACAAGTGCATAAGGCTCAAAGTGATTTTCTCGATGAATTAAATAATAAACATGACTTTTCTGTTAGAGTGGCTACTAGAACTGGTAGAATGACTCAGGAACCTTTGTATCCTGAAGATCACCCTAAGAGAATCGAGCAAGATTCTCAGAGAAATAATGTAGATGCAGCTAGTCCTTCTAAAAAGAAGAAAAAGAAAAATGATAGGACTTTGCATGCTTCTAGTGAACCTATTGTAGACACACTTGAGAATCCCAATGATATTTCTATCTCTGATGCTGAAACACAATTAGGTGATGAACATGAACCTAGTGATAATGTTAATGATAATGTTCATGTTGATGCTCAACCTAGCAATAATAATGATGTAGAGATTGAACCTGTTGTTGATCTTGATAACCCACAATCAAAGAATCAACGTTATGATAAGAAAGACTTTGTTGCTAGGAAGCACGGTAAAGAAAGAGAACCATGGGTTTAGAAACCCATGCCCTTTCCCCCTAAACCATCCAAGACAAAGGATGATGATGATTTTAGGTGCTTTGCTGAAATGATTAGACCCATCTTCTTACGTATGCACTTGACTGATATGCTTAAAGTAAATCCCTATGCTAAATATATGAAGGATATCATTACAAATAAAAGAAAGATACCGAAAGCTGAAATTTCCACCACGCTTGCTAATTACACTTTTAAGGGTGGAATACCAAAGAAACTTGCAGATCCAGGAGTACCAACTATACCATGCTCCATTAAAACAAATTATGTTAAAACTGCTTTATGTGATCTTGGAGCCAGTGTTTGTGTTATGACTCTCTCTTTATATCGTAGACTTGAATTGAATAAGTTGACACATACTGAAATATCTTTATGAATGGCTGATAAATCAACTGCTATACCTGTCGGTATTTGTGAGGATGTACCTGTTGTGGTTGCAAATGTCATTATCTTAACGGACTTTGTTATTCTTGATATTCCCGAGGATGATATTATGTCTATTATCCTTGGTAGGCCCTTTTTGATTACTGCAGGGGCTGTTATTTATTGCAACAAAGGCAATGTCACTTTTCATGTTAATGGTAATGAGCATACGGTACACTTTCCGAGGAAACAACCTCAAGTTAATAGCATCAATTCTATTGGAAAAGTTCCAACTATTATTATTGTAGGTTTTGAATTTCCTCTTCCTACTGTCAAGAAAAAATATATGATATTCTTATTGTTGGGGATGTGCATATCCCCATTGAGGTAACCTAGTGTTATTCGAAATTTCTTCGGTTCCATGTTATTCGAAATGAGTTTGTTAACAAGACTTGATCAACCTTGTTAGTGGATTCCTTTTGATGATCATGAGATGGATGAAACTAGAATGCACAACCTTCTGTACCCTCTTTTTACTTTTGGATATTTAGAATAAATAAAGCAAAAATAGTATTATCTGCTGTTTTTTGAATTATCCGTGCAATAAAAAATATCCCGAAAATAAAAGTGCTCTGAATGCCCTGCAAATTTAGTACAATTTTTATGGAATATTTGAGGATTTTAGGCACTGAGAACACAACAGGTGGGGGCAAGCACCTGGCCACGAGGGTCCAGGGCGCGCCCACTCCCCCTGGGCGTGCCCCCCTGTCACGTGGGCCCATGGTGGCCCCCTCCACTTATTCCTGCACCCACACACTCCATCTTCCTCCCAAAAAAAATCCCCATCCAGCTCAAGCTCGAGTTCTTGCTCATTTTGCTGCGATTTTTGATCTCCTTGCTCAAAGCTCCATTCAAAAAACTGCTTTGGGAGATTGTTGCTTGGTATGTGACTCCTCCATTGGTCCAATTAGTTTTTGTTCTAGTGCTTTATTCATTGCAAATTTTTGCTGCCTAGGTGACCCTGTTCTTGAGCTTGCATGTCAAATTTATGAGGTCCCAAGTTATTCTAATGCATGATATAGGCTCTAGGCACTTGTGGGAGTAGGCGCTATCAATCTTGTTTAGTTTGATTCACTTTTGTTTTGAAGTTACCAAAAATTTCAGAATTTTTTCAGAGGAAGTAATATGTCCAGGAAAATGTACCAAGGTGGTTCCTCAACAAAGAGAGGACCTAGGCGTGCTATGCGTGAACAAGACGATGAACCATCAAGGGAAGCTGAGGTGCGGTCTTGTGAATGGCCGTCAGAAGTGTTTATGGTCAATGCAGGCATCATGATGAATTTGACGCATATGTGCGTAATGCCGATCTTGAGGACTTCATGCAAGATAAGTGTCCTCAATACTAGCAATTGACTGATTCATTCGTGAGAAGATTTAAATATACATCTTCGCGTAATTCTCTGAATGTCCTGTTTGATATTTATGATCAATCTTATACCATGGACCTAGAAGATTTTAGTACTGCTTGCAAACTCCCACAGTGGGGCAATGTTAATGAACCCCACATATATGAATATAAAGACTTTCTCCCTAGTATCACTGTGGGAGAATCTAGGGATATAGCACAAGCCACCACACGGAGCATTCATTTTCCTGCTATACATTATTTTGCTCTCTTCAATGGTAGATGCATTAACGGTAAAGATGAAGCATGTCACATGTGTGTCCCTGATCTTTGTGTCCTCAAGAGTGCTGTATTTTTTGGTAATAAAGATTACAACTTGGGGGCAATAGTTGCACGTAGGTTGCATAATAATGGTATATCTAGAGATTTATTTGGAGTAATTTATGCAACCCGTGTTGCTAATTATCTTGGTATATCTCCACGTGAGGGTGATATAGAGTTGCTTACCGCTTATTTAGATTTTGACGCTATGGTCAGGCACCGTTTTCTTGTGAGGAATGAACAATTCCTCCAGTATCGACTAATCTTTGACAGACGTCGCGCTGTTCATGTTACTCTCCCTGCTCCTTCCCTTTTTGATTACTAGGAAAAACGAAGATATGTTGTCACCAGGGAGGAGGTAGCTGAACACGAGAGGAGAACAGAGGCAGCTCGCCAATATGCCGCAACTCAGGAGGCATTGGCTGCTCCATCTCAGTACGACCCCAGTTATAACTTCGGATATCAGCCAGGCTATCCTTGGCAGTAGACCAACTTAGGCCAAAAGCCTAAGGTTTGGGTTGTACGTATTTCTCATCCACTTTACATTCATGTTCACACACTATTCTAGTTGTCGGTGCTCATACTCTTTCATTGTATTATCCATGCTAGTTTAATTTATTTTTCTAGCTTTCTTCTTGTGTGTTTGATAAACCTTAAGAAAAAACAAAAGAAAAATAGTTAGTTTACCTTCCATGCTTGTAGTAGTAATTAAAATGAAAACCCAAAAAGATTTCTCGTTCTTCTTTTGCTTGTTGGGAGCTTTCCCGTGTAAATAGTTTTATTTCTTTTCTTTCCTTTGGGGGTCAAGAGTAGAAGATCATAATGAAATTGTTTAGTGGCTCCCATATGCATGATTGTTGATTTAACTTAGAGCCCATATTACCTTGTCTTCTCTCTTGAATTGAATGCTTGCAGATTCCAGCTTAGTCCAATGCACGTGCACTATTATTATTATCCACACCGTTTGGTCGTGCAAGTGAAAGGCAATAATGATGATATATGATGGACTGATTGAGATGAGAGAAGCTGGTATGAACTCGACCTCTCTTGTTTTTGTAAATATGATGAGTTCATCGTTCCTGATTCAGCCTATTATGAGTAAACATGTTTGCAATGACAATTAGAGATCATAGTTGCTTATGCCATGCTTAATTAGCTAGGAGCTTATAATGGTTTACCTTGCTTGCCAACATGCTATTAAAATGGTTGTGATGTGGTGTGATAGGGTGGTATCCTCCTTGGAATGATTCGAGTGACTTGACTTGGCACATGTTCACACATGTAGTTGAAACAAATCAACATAGCCTTCACGATATTTATGTTCATGGTGGATTATATCCTACTCATGCTTGCACTTGGTGTAGATTAATTTTAATGCATGCTCATGACTATTGTCGCTCTCTTAGTTGGCCGCTTCCCAGTCTTTTGCTAGCCTTCACCTGTACTAAGTGGGAATACTCCTTGTGCATCCAAACTCCATAAACCCCAAAGTTATTCCATATGAGTCCACCATACCTTCCTATATGCGGTATTTACCTGCCATTCCATGTCAATTTGTATGTGCCAAACTCCAAACCTTCAAATGAAATTCTGTTTTGTATGCTCGAGCAGCTCATGTTTCAACTAGGGTTGTCTGTATCTTCCATGCTAGGTGGGTTATTCTCAAGAGGAGTGGACTCCGCTCCTCATTCACGAGAAAATGGCTGGTAGCCGGGATGCCCAGTCCCATGACCAAAAAGATCAAAGCAAATCAAAATAATTAAAAGAAAACTCCCTCAGGACTATTGTTGCTATGGACGGTACCCCATTGTTTCTGATGGCCATGGAGTGTGCTTGTTGGTGGTGGGGGAGTATAAACTTTTACCATTCTGTTTGGGAACCGCCTATAATGTATGTAGCATGGAAGATATCGAGATCTCATAGTTGTTGCGTTGACAGTGAAAGTATACCACTCAAAATGTTATTCATCTCTATTTTAGAATCGAGCACTGGCACCTCTACAAATCCCTGCTTCCCTCTGCGAAGGGCCTATCTATTTACTTTTAGGTTGAGTCATCACCTTCTTATTAAAAAGCACCCGCTGGAGAGCACACTGTCATTTGCATTCATTACTATTAGTTTATATTGGGTATGACTTGACTGAATCTCTTTTACCATGAATTACAATGTTTAGTCAGTCCTTGATCTTTAAAGGTGCTCTGCATTTATGTTTTGCGGTCTCAGAAAGGGCTAACGAGATACCATCTCATTATATCATATTATGATTGTTTTGAGAGAGTGTTGTCATCCGAGATTTATTATTATTGCTCGCTAGTTGATTATGCCATTGTGTTATTGTGAATATGGTTAGTTCATAATCTTTGCTGAAAACTTGAATGCTGGCTTTACATATTTACAACAACAAGAGCAAACAGAGTTTGTAAAAGTTTTTCTTTATCACTTTCAGTTTATCAACTGAATTGCTTGAGGACAAGCAAAGGTTTAAGCTTGGGGGAGTTGATACGTCTCCAATGTATCTACTTTTACAAACACTTTTGCCCTTGTTTTGGACTCTAACTTGCATGATTTGAATGAAACTAAACCGGACTGACGCTGTTTTCAGCAGAACTGCCATGGTGTTGTTTATTGTGCATAAAACAAAAGTTCTCGGAATGACCTGAAAATCCACTGAGATAACTTTTGGAAAATATAAAAAATACTAGCGAAAGAATCAAGGCCAGGGGCCCACACCCTATCCACGAGGGTGGGGGGCGCGCCCCCTCCCCCTGGGCATGCCCCCCTGTCTCATGGGCCCCCTAATGCTCCACCGACCTCAACTCCAACTCTATATATTCCGTTTCATGGAGAAAACAATCAGAGAGAAAGGTTCATCATGTTTTACAATACGGAGCCGCCGCCAAGCCCTAATCTCTCTTGGGAGGGCTGATCTGGAGTCCGTTCGGGGCTTCGGAGAGGGGGATTCGTCACCATCATCATCATCAACCATCCTCCATCACCAATTTCATGATGCTCGCTGCTGTGCGTGAGTATTCCATCGTAGGCTTGCTGGACGGTGATGGGTTGGATGAGATTTACCATGTAATCAAGTTAGTTTTGGTAGGGTTTGATCCCTAGTATCCACTATGTTCTGAGATTGATGTTGCTATGACTTTGCTATGCTTAATGCTTGTCACTAGGGACCGAGTGCCATGATTTCAGATCTGAACCTATTATGTGTTCATGAATATATGTGAGTTCTTGATCGTATCTTGCAAGTCTATAGTCATCTATTATGTGTTATGATCCGACAACCCCGAAGTGACAATAATCGGGATACTTCTCGGCGATGACCGTAGTTTGAGGAGTTCATGTATTCACTATGTGTTAATGCTTTGGTCCGGTTCTCTATTAAAAGGAGGCCTTAATATCCCTTAGTTTCCACTAGGACCCCGCTGCCACGGGAGGGTAGGACAAAAGATGTCATGCAAGTTCTTTTCCATAAGCACGTATGACTATATTCGGAATACATGCCTACATTACATTGATGAATTGGAGCTAGTTCTGTGTCACCCTATGTTATAACTATTACATGAGGGACCACATCCTACATTGTCGGCATTCTGGGAATGGGGGTCCCCAGACTTGCCTGCCTGCGGCCTGCGGCGTGGCTCATGTGGTGGCCTAGTGCGGTCCATCTTCATCAGCACAAGACTCAAGACCCTCGCGAGGGGCCAAGCCTCGCGGGACGAACGACGTAAGGCTACCTCAGGGACGGCCTCACCAGGCAGGCTCGCGAGGAGGCGGAGAGATCAAGGCAGGGTACCTCGCGAGGTGCTCGTGACGCAAGCCGTGACGATCGAGACTAGGCGGGCGTCGACCTGCGTAGTGTCCTTGTTCCCTCTTTGGTGCAAAGGGGGCAAGCACAGACGTGGAGTACTGAGGCATCAGGCAAAGGTTGCCATTTCAGTGCAACGAGACCAAGACCAGCGGAGCTGCAGGATGGAGGTCACCGTGGAGCCCAAGACGGCGTCATCACCAGTGCTTTTGGCAGCCGAAGACCAACTTTAGTCAGGATAACTTGTACTACACGTTCCCCTTCGAAATGGCCGTTGTTGGCACCCTTCCCGCTCAATATTTGGGAAGAGGCCCAGGGCCTCTATAAATAGGGCTAGCCACCATAGTAGAGGGGCACCGGATCCAGACTTTGGAAAGCCTAGAGAGAGAGAGAGGAGATCGAACTCACCCAAGCAGTTCATCGCACCAGCTCAAGAACACCTCTCGCGAGGCTATTCTACCTTTGTACTATTCATCATCAGCCCCTGAGGCAATCCACCACACCACACACTGGAGTAGGGTATTACACCATAACGGTGGCCCGAACTAGTATAAATCTCGTGTCCCTTGCGCTGTTCATCGTTTCTAGCCTAGATCTCACGAGGTGATCGAGCATAGATCGGTAGGGGAGAGATCTTCGTGTGCACCCCAGTGTTCGAACCTCAAGGGTCTGCCAGAACCCAACATCCAATATTTGGCATGCCAGGTAGGGGTGCGCCGAAATCTTTCTTCCGCTGTTCGCGTTCGATCTTCCGTCGTGTCCATGGCTGACGCTCGTCGGGCTCGCGTTGAGCGTCGGGCTGCTCTCGCCACCCGCGTCGCCCAGACAGCGCCCGTTAGTGGGCGCCCCCGTCGTTCCCCGTCGCCTGCCGCCAACGCCGCCATCGGCCTAGTGGGGAACGAGCAGCAGGGCTCATCTCTACATTCTTCGATGCAGCGGGAATGCCACACCGCCACCCCATCGCTGACTCGAGCCGGTTCATCATCCCACGCCCCGCCGTGCCCCCATGGACACGCACGCCGTGCTGCTCCTGGCGCGTGAGCTCCTACACTACCTCCCGTCGACGACCTCTACGAGGGCTGGCTCGCCCGCATCGCCGAGCTCGTCGGCGCCGCAGGGGGCTCTCCTATGCCGTCGGTCTCGCTGCCTCGCCCTCCATCCTACGTAGGAGGCGTGGATAAGGAGGTGCCTCCGCCACCTCCTCCCCAAGAAGGCGCCCTGGCTCCAAGGCGCGCGGCCCCAAGACGAGACCCACCGTGTCCGGTGCCTGCACGACAAGAAAGGAGCTGCCAAGAAATCCCTCGCTCCCAAGAAGGTGCTCGCGTGCTCCCGGAACCGGTGCGCCATGACCGCATCCCCGCGCCACCACGTCAAGAGCCCGTGCTGCTCCAGGCGGCGGCGCGTGGGAACTTCCAGGAGCAAGCCCAGCACCAGCAAAGAGCCCCGGTGGCCACCGCAGGCTGCCGCGCCTTCACCCCTGAGCTACACAGTGTCGCCTGGCCAAGAAAGTTCAAGCCTGACCTGCCTCCTTGCTACGATGACACTGCAGACCCCACGGAGTTCCTACAGCTCTACAAGCTGGGCATCGAAGCCGCCAACGGGGACAAAAAGGTCATGGTGAACTGGTTTCACATGGCGCTCAAGGACGGTGTCTGCACCTGGCTCCTGAACCTGGCTCCTGGCATGATCTCCTGCTGGGACGAGATGCACACCCGCTTCATCGCCAACTTCTAGGGCACTCGCGACCGTCCGCCGGCCGTGGGTGACCTGCGCCGCATCAAGTAGCAGCCTAGAGAGACCTTCCAGAAGTACATCCAGCGCTTCAACAACGCTCGCCTCAAGATTCCCAGGGTGACTGAGGAGGCCATCATTTCGGCGTTCTTTGATGGCGTTCACGACGTCAAGACGAAGGAGGAGCTGGCAATCCATGAAGATCTGTGCACGTCTCTGGAGTTGTTCAACCTGGCGACCAAGTGCACAAGGGCTGAGGAAGGGCGCCTCTCCCTTCTCGAGCTCCCAGCAGCGGACCCAGAAGAGAAGAAAGCCAATGCCAAGGATGTGAAGCGTATGGGAGAAGCTATACTCGCAGCGGAGCCATACACAAAGCGCGGCAGGGACCAGCCGGAGTCGTCCAAGGGCAGCCGGTACTGTGTGTACAACGATCTCCACACCCACAACACCAACGAGTGCCAAGAGCTCAAGGCCGTGCAAGAAGGCCGTGCCGGTCGATGTCCCGAGCGTAAAGATTGGGGCTACGGCCGAGGCGGAGCAAGTGGTGGAGGACGATGGGACGACCATGGCCCTCGCCAGGGGTGGCGTGACCGACCTCGTGAGGACCGCTGGCAGGACCAACCTCGTGAGGGAGCTTGGAGAGATTAGCCTCGCGACGACCGCCCGCAAGGCAATGCAGGCCTTCCTCCTCTGCCACGTGCAGGACGAGGGGGCTGGGGGCTTCTAGGTGCCACGCGCAATTTCTTGCATCCTGGGCGGTGCTCAGGCCCCAGCCTCACAACACATCTTCAAGCAGTTTGCTCACGAGGTGAATGCAGTCCTCCCCAAGCTTGAGGCCACGCACCCTCTCAGGTGGTCTGCGTGCGCCATCACGTTCAGCTCATCGGATCAGCTCAAGTGCGCGGCAATGGCCGGTGTCCTCCCATTGCTTTGTTCCCCAGTCATCAGCAATGTGCAAGTCACTAGGACCCTCATCGATGGCGTAGCAGGACTCAACGTTCTATCCATCGAGACGTTCAACAATCTCCAAGTGCCATATGATCAGCTTCAGCCAACCAAGCCTTTCTCAGGAGTCACCCATGGTTCCACTATCCCGATAGGGCAGGTCCGCCTTCCTGTCACCTTTGGACAGCGCAACAACTACTGCACCGAGCTCATTGACTTCGACGTCACTCACATTCGCCTGCCATACAATGCCATCCTCGGGTACCCAGCCCTGGCCAAGTTCATCGCAGTGACTCACCATGGCTACAACATCCTTAAGATGCCAGGAAGCGGTGGGGTCATCACGGTACCCTGTGAAGAGAAGGATGCGGTGTGCTCCCTCGAGCGCGCCTTCCAGGCCGCGTCGATCGAAGACCCGGACAACAAGAGTGGAAACCTCCCCGGAGCAGCTCCCAAGAAGAAGAAGACATCACCTGGCTCAAGGGCTCAAGAGGCAGGCACCTCCGAAGGCGCCGCGTCTGGACATGCGCCCGTCCAAGGGGCACCACCCTCCATCGCATAGTAAGGCGCGCCCAGCACCCTCCTCGGGCAGGGCTCGGGGGGTCTCTCCTTGGGAGCCACCGACTTTGCCAAGGTCATGAGGGAGGCGCTTGGGCACAACTTGGAGGCGTGCTTCGCGGCACGCTTCCTTTAGGAAGGCGTAAGGAAAGAAGGAACCAACCCTCAGGAGTTCATCACCAAGGCCGCTCAAGATGTGGAGGAATCGAGAGTCATGCGCGGCAACCGCCGTCTGCCCGGCGTAGATCCCCATCCAGGCGAGGATGGCGGGCTGCATGTCTGCATCGACAACCCAGGGCTCAATCGAGCCGCTTCTCAGGAGTTCTTCTGGCCTTCGCACGTGGGGTGTTGCACGGGCCCACTGTATAGCTTCGTTCGCATGCCCTTCGGCTTGCCGAACGCGGCCGTAGCCCACCCGCGCGTGATCAGGAGCATTCTTGAAGCTCAGGTGGCCAAGCATCACGCGTTCCTGGAGGAGATGGAGATGGACCTCAATGGGCCGCCCGGACCTCCTGAGCCTCCCGAGGCTCGGAGTCCCGAGGGCTCGTGAGGATCGGCTTCTTCGCCCCGCACCGCCAGCTGCACCAACTATCATTCTGCAACAGTGTCAGGTAACTTCTTTTTAGTTTTCGTTATAGCTGGGAGCGCCCTCAGGGCTGCATCATTCCCAGGTCACGTGGGTCCGTCCCTGCAGTGTGTATCCGTTTTGCTTATATCTTCTGTTTATCTTGCTGGGGGCGCCCCTCGGGCTGCATCATCCCCAAGCCACTCGGGCCTGACCTGGTGGCATTTGCTTTCCCTGCATCTATCAAAGTTGATTTGCTCCTTCATGTTTGACATGTTCATGATTGTCGCTCGCCGCCCACTACGAGCCTATTTCTCCTCATGCGAACCACTTGCACGTTAAAAGGGGGGCGCCTGAGCATCGTGACTCATGGGCTCTTACTGGCTCTCCAGCCCTCACCCCCCTGGCCTTGACCCACGGCATCGCGACCTGTTATACCAGCGGCGGCTGAGCTTGCTCAAGGGCCGGGACCTGAGGACGTAGAGCATTTGCATGTTAACCACCTTGCAGGAACATACCATCCACAAAGGCCCAGAGCCAGGCGCAACCCGCCTTGAGGTAGGGCCTCGTGAGTCCCGCGCTGGCTCACGGGTGCCCAGATACACCTCTCCTAGCCCTACCGTGCCGGCCATGTGTCAGGGCGGGGCTGTACACGCACCAGTGGAAGCACCATGCTCTGCACTGGCTGACGACACTGCCGAGGAGCGGCTATGCCCGTACACATATGGAAGCACTATGCTCCGCACTGGTGATAAACAACTGAGGGCAGCCCACGGCTGTATCAACCTCAGGGAGCCCAGAGCTCAGTGTCTGGCACCATCGCAAAGCCTCCCCTCGGGAGTGCCGCGCGAGGGGGCTGGACACGGGGGCTGCGCCCGGGCCACGCCCGAGCACATGCCACCCAGCCAGGTCCCTCGGACCTGGTCATCGCGCGCCCCTCCCCGAGCGGAGCCAAGGTATGAAGACTCGTTTGAGCATCAAGGGGGACTCCTGAGCATCGCGACTCAGGAGCCTAACTATTCACGTAGCCCCTCACTCCTTAGTTTCGAAAGGCTAACAGCGGTTGAGGTATGCGCGGGGCCGGGTCCTGCCGACGTAGAACGACAGAAATCCTCTCCTCCGTCCCCTCCCTTTTTGATGTTTGCGCGTCAAGGGGGACTCTTGAGCATCGCGACTCAGGAGCCTAACTTGCCACGTAGCCCCTCACTCCTTAGTTCCGTCCTGGTGATCCGGTCGGGGCTAATGGCGGCTGAGGTATGCACGGGGCCGGACCCTGCCGACGTAGAACACAAGCAAATAGGAAGGAAATCGCAAAATCTAGCAAATTTAGAAGCAAATATTACAGACCATAAATTGTTCGCACAATACCAGACACAAATTTAAATGCCTCCATGAGGCATCGTGCATGTTGCAGGAATCAAAGCAGGAAAAAGGCCGCGAGAAGATCAACCCTGGGCCGCGCCACCGCTCATGGTAGAGTCGGGCTTGGCAGCCCCACCTCCAGGAGCTGCGGGGCCGGCAGCGCCTCGCTTGGGCGCGGTGTTGAAGGCGCGGAACTTCGACAGCAAGGCCTTCGCTCGACCCTTTACAGCTTCAGCAGCAGCGGCGGAGCGCTTGGCGTCCACGGGCTCCAGCAGGTCATCGAAGTTGGCGTCGGGGTTGCGAAGGTAGACGTGGCTGAGGATCCGCGTCAGTGCTGCAGAGGAGAGGACGCGAGCCTCGACTTTAGCCATGGGGCCGATGCCGATCACGACCTCCTCAAGTGCCTCGATGAGGAAGGGAACCAGCTTAGTGGGACCTTCCTTGGCTCCGACCAGTGGTTTCTCTAGGCCCCCGTCGTAGAGCGTTTTCAGCGCTACGTGGGCCCTCTCCTTGTAGAGCGCGAAGGCCGTGCAGTCTTCAGCCAGGATCTTCGCCCTGACATCCAGCTTGACCCTCTCCACCTTCAGCGCCTGCTCCAGCATCTTCAGCTGGTCGCGGTCGGCTGACAGTTTGGCGTCACGCTCCTTGATAGCAGCCTCCCGAGCTTTCATCTCCTCCTCCTTCATCTGGCGGTCGCGAATCTCCTTGGCAAGCTCATCACGCAGCCCTTGCAATTCTCCCTCCAGCGTCTTGCAATGGCCCTTGGCGGTGGAAGCGTCCTTCAGTGCCTTGTTGCGGGCGGCCATGGCCTGGGAGGTGGCTTGCTTCCCCTCCTCAGAAGCCGTCATGGCCTGGCTCAGCGCCGCTCGGACGGAGGCGTCAGAGCTAGCCCAGCTAGAGACCAACTCCAGGCACCCGGCCACTAGGCGAGGGTCCGCGCTCCGGAGGTCCTCTCACAGCCGACTCAGTTTGTCGGCGGCATAGTCCAAGGCGGCAGAGGAAGCAGAGGAAACGGGGTCCGGCAGAATAGGAGGAGAAGACGGCAGTGTAATCACAACCTGGGAGGCAGGGACCTCCTGAGCCTTGGCGACAACGTCAAGCACGGGCACCTCCAGAGTCAACGGGGCCACGGGGGCTGACTCCTCGCCGGAGCGTTCCTGCTGGCTTCGTGAGGATGATCGGGCGGGGGACGCGGCCACGGCCGACGAGCTCGTTTCAGGCATGGTCGCCGCGCCGCCCTTCAGCCTCTTTGCCGCGGGCAGCAGCCTACCCAATGGAAGATGTCAGGTCCAGACAGCAAAAGGCAGGAGCAAGGCGGAATTCGAACACTTACTTGTTGACCGCCGTAGGATCCCACGGATTCCGGCCAAGCTTGAAGCCCGAAAGCCTCTTGTGGGGCTCAGCCCCGGGAGGCCCAGTCGCAGGAGATGGCGCGCCCGAAGGGCTGAAGCTGACTTCGGCCAATGCAGGGGCCGGGGTAGACCCTTGGGGGATCAGCCCGGACCTGTCCTTCCTCGGGATCAGGGGCGCGTCCTCCCCTCCCCGCCTGGCGTCGGCCTCGTCATCGTTAGGCATGGAGTGGAGGGTGCTCGCCCTGCGCCGGGGAGAAGTCTCCCCCGTCCCCTCGAAGGTCGCCTCCGAGTTGCGCTCCTCGTCATCGTCGTCATCTCCTTCCTCTTCTCCACTGGATTCACCGGAGGATAGGTTCACTGTCGCCGTCGCCTGACCCTCAGGATCCTCCGCCGGCACCAGGCCGACCACGTTGAAGGTGGGCATGGCATCCACCACCAGCTCCCAGCCATCGCGGAGGAACAAAGGGACCGGAGCACCCACCGGGCCTGCCACTTCCTCTCCAACCAAGCAGCACAGAGCCACAGTCAGGTCCTCGTCGCTCAAGGCGTCCAAGCTCAGGTGCAGGACGACATCCGCATCCACGAGCCTCTGAAAGTGCAACTATCCATAGGTGGTTTTGGTAATTCCTAACAACATATAGCTCATTGAGCTAACATCATTCCAAGATGAATATTTCAGGAAAAGCTCAATGAATGGCATGGCATGGATGAGAAAAGTGGACCCCTCAAAATGCTACAGATAAAAGGATTGGCTCAAGCTCAAAAGCTCAAGACTCTACATTTTATATTTTAGTGATCCAAGATCACATTAAGTCTATAGGAAAAGCCAATACTATCAAGGAGGGATGAGGTGTTGCTTAATGAGTTTCTTGCTCCATAGTGCTTAGTGATATGCTCCAAAGCCCTCAACTACTTTCTCACATCCACATATGACCTAAACCAAAAGTTAAACTCGGCCCTACCGATTCTTTCTATCCAGTGCCACCGAGTTCAGATGTCATAGCCACTGCCACAAACCCTAGGCAAATCGCTCTCACCGATAGGGATCTCGGTCTCACCGAGATGGGATTGTAATCTCTCTGTTTCCCTTCGTAACGTTTCGGTACCACCGAGATGAGCGATCGGTCCCACCGAGATTGCAATGTAAACTCCGTGTTTCCTTTTCATAACATTTTGGTCTCACCAAAATGAGCGAACCAGTCCCACCGAGTTTACCTGACCAACTCTCTGGTTAGCTTATTACCAAAATTGGTCCCACCAAGTTTGTGTAATCGGTCTCATCGAGATTATGTTAAGCCCTAAACCCTAACCATATAGGTCCTACCGAGTTGCATGTCGGTCCCACCGAAAATCCTAACGGTCACTAGATTTGCTGAATCGGTCCGACCGAGTTTACCAATTCGGTCCCACCGAGTTTGGCAAGTTGTGTGTAACGGTTAGATTTTGTGTGGAGGCTATATATACCCCTCCACCTCCTCTTCATTCATATAGAGAGCCATTAGAACGAACCTACACTTCCAACTTGCTGTTTTTGAGAGAGAACCACCTACTCATGTGTTGAGGCCAAGATATTCCATTCCTACCATATGAATCTTGATCTCTAGCCTTCCCCAAGTTGCTTTCCACTCAAATCTTCTTTCCACCAAATCCAAATCCTGTGAGAGAGAGCTGAGTGTTGGGGAGACTATCATTTGAAGCACAAGAGCAAGGAGTTCATCATCAACACACCATTTGTTACTTCTTGGAGAGTGGTGTCTCCTAGATTGGCTAGGTGTCACTTGGGAGCCTCCGACAAGATTGTGGAGTTGAACCAAGGAGTTTTTAAGGGCAAGGAAATCGCCTACTTCATGAAGATCTACCGCTAGAGAGTCAAGTCCTTCATGGGCGACGACCATGGTGGCATAGACAAGGTTGCTTCTTCGTGGACCCTTCATGGGTGGAGCCCTCCATGGACTCGTGCAACCGTTACCCTTCATGGGTTGAAGTCTCCATCAACGTGGATGTACGATAGCACCACCTATCGGAACCACGACAAAAACATCCGTGTCTCCAATTGCGTTTGAATCCTCCAACCCCTCCCTTTACATTCTTGCAAGTTGCATGCTTTACTTTCCGCTGCTCATATACTCTTTGCATGCTTGCTTGAATTGTGTTGAGATTGCTTGACTGGTGCTAAGATAGCTAAAATCTCCCAAAGACTAAAATTGGGAAAAGGATAAGTTTTTATTTGGTCAAGTAGTCTAATCACGCCCCTCTACACATACTTTCGATCCTACAAGTGGTATGAGAGCTTTGGTCTCCATTTGCTTTGATTTCCATAGCTTTTGGTGGCCATAGCCTTGGTTTCACAACCTAGGAGAGTATGGCGTCTAGCGAGGGAAATTATCACCATAGAGGTCCTTACTTTTATGGTACTAATTTTGCTAGTTGGAAGCATAAGATGAAAATGCATATTCTTGGACATAATCCCACCGTTTGGGCTATTGTGTGTATTGGCTTGCAAGGTGAATTCTTTGATGGGAGAGAACCAAACCGTGAAGCTAGCGCGGAAGAGTTGAAGATGCTGCAATACAACACTCAAGCATGTGATATCCTCTTCAACGGATTGTGCCCCGAAGAATTTAACAAAATCAGCCGTCTTGAGAATGCAAAGGAAATTTGGGATACTTTGATTGATATGCATGAAGGTACCGACTCCATCAAGGAATCCAAGTTGCATGTGCTCCAAAGTCAACTTGACAAGTTCAAAATGAAGGATGGTGAAGGTGTCGCTGAAATGTACTCTAGGCTTGCTCTTATCACAAATGAGATTGCCGGCTTAGGTAGTAAAGAGATGACCGACAAATTCATCATCAAGAAGATCCTAAGAGCTTTGGACTGAAAATATGATACCGTGTGCACATTGATCCAAAAGATGCCAAATTACGAAGATCTCAAGCCAACGGAAGTTATTGGAAGAATTGTTGTTCATGAGATGTCACACAAGGATAAGGAGGAACTTCACAACAAGTCAAGTGGTGCTTACAAAGCCTGATGTGAAGCCCCCACATCATCATGTGAGAAACAAACCTTCAATGAAGAATTGAGCTTAATGGTGAAGAACTTCAACAAGTTCTACAAGAATAGAAGCAAAGAGAGAAGCTCCAAGTCAAGGTCCTACAAATGACAAAAGATCTTCTAGTCGAGAGCGCAATTTCTACAATTGTGGGAGACCCGAGCACTATTCCAATGAGTGTACGACACCCTACAAAAGAAGAGAAGAATCACCCAAGAGAAGAAGTAGAAGAGAAGAATCACCACCACGAGAGAGGAGGAGTAGAGATGATCGTTATGAACGAAGAACATACCGGAGAAGCAAGGATTCGGAAAGGAAGGCCAAGTCATCAAGGAGCTACACAAAACGAAGACATCAAGCTCATGTTGGTGAATGCGTATTCGACTCCGACTCCGACAATCACTCCGAGAGAAGCTATCACTCTGACTCCGAATATACTCAAGATGAAGGTGTTGCCGGTCTAGCACTTGTGTCAACCAACTCCTACGACATATTTGATTCACCAAATGAAGGACTTGGAATATGCTTCATGGCTAAAGGCCCAAAGGTAACACACCCCGAGTATGTTGATTTCAATAGTGATGAAGATGACTTGTTAGGTGATGATGATTTACTTGTTGAAAACTCTAGTGATGAATACTATGATGAAATGTCAATTAATCATGCTAATCAAGATAAAACGAATGACAATGATAAGGAGAAGATTGTGTTTCTAACTAAAGAACTTAACACTCTTAAGTTAGCTCATGAAATTATCTTAGAAGATCATCGAGAACTTTGAAGGACTCATGAGAAGTTAAGCTTTGAAAAGCTCAACCTTGAGCAAGAGCATGAGTTCTTAAAGGCAATCAATGATGATCTCTGTAAGAAAAGTTCTTCTTACATTGCCAAGCGTTTACTCTTATCTACTTACATGCCTCAAGTCAAGTCTATTAACAAGAACAAGAAGGATTCTTCCTCTAGTAGTAAAAATAATCATGCTAAATCCAATATTGTTGCTTCTAGTGGTTCTCTTGATTCCACTAATGATTCTCTTAGCCAAGTTACACTTGAGCAAGAAAATAGCTTATTGAAGGGAATTATAGAGAAAGGTGTTTACAAAATCCTTGCCGGGAGTAAGCAATTTGAGGAAATTGTATGCAAGCAAGGAAGGCACCGGAAGAACCAAGGTGTTGGTTTTGAACAAAAGTTCAATGCCAATGGAGTTGAGTGGGAAGAAGATCAATACCCCAAGACAAAGTTTGTTCCTCGACAAGAGAAGTATGATCCTACTTCCTTCAAAGGGACACCAGCTCAAGATGATCTTCCCCCACAAGACAACAAGCAAAAAGGCAAGGATAAGCTTCAAGAGGAGATTGATGCATTTGAAGAAGCTCCAAAGGCCTTGGTCAAGTGGGTTCCCAAGACTACGTCAAGCTCTACTTCATCAAGTATGACTACAACTCCAAGGATTCCCATCAAGATGATGTGGATCCCGAGGAAGAAGAACTAGAGAGTTCTTGAGGGTGACTCAGCCAACATATTCCACTCATATCATTTTGCCAATAACAAGTGCAATCAACTTCCACATCTTGCACTAGTTCAAGGAGTCACAAACCCTCTTGTTGGTAAGACAAGGGACAAGGTTACCTAATGCTTTCATAGACATCATCTTGTGTGTGCATCACTCTATGTCTATGGATATCCTTGTTTGTTCCTTGTGGGACTAACCCGTGTAGGTATTGAAAGTGCAACTCACTCCAGATTGCTCCAAATGATCTTCATCAACATTGAGCATCCACATCTTCAACACCTACATGAAGTCATCATCGACAAAACCCAAGGTTAGTTCATCCCTCTAAGGGGGGATCTCACATCTAGGGGGAGCTTTACTCTAAGAATTGAGTCAAAGAAACTCTAATGGTGTGAACACATCAATGCATTATGTAAAAGTGGTAACCCCACTTGAGCTTAAACGATGAGTATGACCTATGATCAAATGTTCTCATTTGACTCCTAAGTCAATATACTCATATATAGATGACCTATTCATCGCCAATTGCTTGACAGATGCTAGAATTGGTTGTGCATGCTTTGCCACATATTTCATTTGTGAGCATGTTGGTTGCATATTTTAATCATTCAAGGACATCCACTTGTTGTTTTGATTGATTGATTTCTTTTTCTTTTGCCAAGTGGATGGAGAAGAATGCCTAAGAACCTTATCTAGCTATCTATGCGTTTCTTGTCTCAAACTCTATTCATGCTACATCACAAAATTTGATCAAGTTAGATTCAAACCACTCTGTGTGAGCAGCCCTCGGAGTCCTCGATTCATCATAGACTTAAACTTCCAAAACTTCTTTGTGCGTTTCGGTCTGACCGACTCTTCCATTTCGGTCATACCGAGGTCACTAAGTCGATCTAGGTTTTCAATATCGGTGCAACCGATTTGAACTTTTTGGTCACACCGAGTTGCTGTAACTGTCAGCATTATGCATCTCGGTGCCACCGAGTTGTTCCACTCGGTCACACCGACAGGGTCGGGCTATATATACCCACGGGCAAAAATTTGGAAACTTTATCCAAACTCCTTCACCCGTGCATAACCTGCTCTGCCTCCAGGGTCTCCGGATCGTCCTCCTCGTCGCCAGCCGCCTCCAGTCGCTGGTCTCCGCCGCTGTCAACAGAAATCATCCCCGCCGTCGCCGCCGTAGCGAGTTCACCACTGAACTAGGGTATGGACTCGATCATTGTGCTATCCCCATCCGATTCCTAGCACATCGTGTTCGCCATGAATCTTGCCACGATTGAAATAATGCTGTCTAGTCAAAACACTCCGTAGATTAGAGATGAATTGAAAATTTAGGGTTAGGTTTCCGCCGAAACCATCTCGGACCCACCGGGTTGTAGAACTCGGTTCCACCGATTCGGCTAAGGCCATTGCACAAGTGATTCTTGGTCTGACCGAGAATTGCAAATCGGTGTGACTGAGTTCAAGACTCCGTGAAACCCTAGCAGTCTCGGTGCCACCGAACTGTGACTCGGTCTGACCGAGTTCACTAGTTTAGGTTCCAAAAGCTGCTTCGGTATCACCGAGTTTACAAATCGGTTGATCCGAAATGCTTTCTGTGGAAAACTAAAACTAAGTTTTTGACTCATTCTTTTGCAAAAACCTCTGTATTTCGTGATGCTCATCCACTCTATCTCATCTATATCTATTCACAGGGTCTGCAGTTAGTGTTTGCACTATGTTTGATCAAAGTGATAGCCAGAACAAGTTAGAGGAGCAGGTTCAAATGAGTGAGGGCACTAGTCCCTCTAGTATCTCTGATGAGGGTAGCAGATGCACCCAAGCAACTTACCCAAAGCTGCCACCAGGGCCAGAAAGAAGAAAACCTCAGAATCTGAGGATGAAGACTATGTGGCAGTTGAGGATGAGGCCACTTCCAAGAAGAAAGTGCTCAAAAAGGAGTATGGCTCGGTTTCAACCACTAAGCCAGGAGTGTAGAAGAAGGCACCTTCAAGAAGGATACCCACTTCCAAACCTAGGAAGGTTGCCACTGGAGAAACCATGAAGTTTACTATTGAGTCAAAAGATGAAGCAATTGGCCAAGACAAAAAGAAAAAGAGAGTCAGAACCACTACTGCCAAAGTTCTTGGCAATCCCTTTATGAGGAGAGACTCTGAAGAAGAAGAAGAAGAGGTTGTTGCACCAGCACCCAAGGCTCAGAAGCTTATGGGTGATGCTATCAAGTCAGGGGCTGCCTCATCAAAGCCCAAAGAAGCACCCAAAGCTGCCTCCAAGCCCAAGATTGCACCTAAGAGGAATACCAGAAACATATCTGCTGCTAAGAAGAACAAGGCCCCAGTGCCTGAAACTGTTGCTGAAGAGGAAGATGATGAAGAGCATATCTTGAGAAAGTTGAAGCCAAAAATTCCAGATCATAATGATGCTCATCCTGTGGCTGAGAACATGAAGCTGAGAAAGGATGCAGGCCTCAGACAGTGGAGGTTGTCTGATCCTTATGCAGCCAGGAGAAGGACTGCTGTTGACTACAGGTTCCATACTAAGGAACAACATGATTTCTATGAGACAGTTTTGCTGGACAAGAAACCTATAATGTGTGACATGAGGTGGGTGGACTGGACCTACATGAAGGAGAATGAAGAACACTATCCTGGTGTGTATGACATCTTTAGTTCTTGTGGAGTGGCAGACTTTGTTGGGCAGAAGCTCACAAAGTGGAATGATGAGCTCATAATACAATTCTACTCCACAACACACTTCTATCCAAATGGCAGGATAGTATGGATGTCTGAAGGTACTAGGTACCAATCATCTATTGAAGAATGGGCTAATATGATCAATGCACCTAAGTAGAAAGAGGATGACTTGGATGTCTATGCCAAGAATAAGATGGATCACAACACTATGGCACATATGTACAAGGAGATCCCAGATGCTGCAGTTGAAACACAGAAGTTTGGATCAGTACATTACCTTCTGTTAGGACTACCAACCATCAATTGGATCCTCAGGCACACTCTCTTGCCCAAGTCAGGTGATCACAACATGATCAGAGGACATGCAATAAACTTGCTACACTTATTTGATGTGCCACAGAAGTTCAAGGTCATGAGCCTCATAGTTGAGACTATCAAGAGCACAACAGCTGACCAAAAGAGAAATTGTGGGTATGCCCCACAAATCCAGGAGCTGATTAACTCCAAGATGGGCACTGGCACATACTTGTTGGACAAGGATCACATGCCTATCTATCCAGACTTTCAGGACAACCAAGTGGTTATGGATGAAGATGAACCATCTTCTGTGCAAGCTCAAGGAAAGAAGGAGAAGGCAAGGACAGAGAAGGCTACCAAGATGCCAACAATGGAAGAGGCATCTCAGTACTTTTTGAAGAGCAAACAAGATCAGGTAGGCTACTTGATTGCATCTACTCTGAGGATTGAGAAGGGGCTGGCCACCTTGACTAAAAACCAGGAGATCCTGGAGAGGATCATGGAGCAGAAGTTCTACGACTTGGATGTGAAGGTAACTGAGGTCCAGTCTGTTGTTGAGCAGTTTCAGGATGATATGCAGGAGAGGAAGAACAAGACAACCACTGATGCATTTGTCAGAGTGCCTAGAGCTCAGAGATCAGCTGCAGTGCCAGTGTCAGACACCAGAGCCACTTCATCTGCTCCAGCTACAGCTCCTGCAGCTCCAGTGCAACCAGCTCCAGCACCTACACCTCCAGCTCCATCCACATCTACTGAAGTTTTCGTCCAAGGAGCCATCTCTACACCACCACCTGAAGATCAAGCCTGAGAGACGATTTAGTGATATGCATTTTCTATGAACTTTTTGATAACTTGTTGCCAAAGGGAGAGAAAAATGTATAGATCATAGGCTCCGAGAGAGAGTGTTGCTTTTTATTCTCTCTTGCTTTGGTGGTTAAACTTTATTTGCTTGTTTGAGATACTTCATGTCTGTGTGATACCTGGATGATCATGTGTTTGATCATATGCTACATTTATGCTTGTTGGATGACATTATCCCGTTTATCTCTATATGGTCATTCACTTTGCTTGGTGATGAGTGCATGTATTCAACTATTATCATTTTGAGCGCTCCACCAAGATGTATGTGACATGGAAGAGTAACCCATGAGCTTAACTCTTTGTGCATTTGCAGTCCAAAGCAAATCTTAAACTATGCACAAATTTAGGGGGAGCTCTTGCTTATCACATACTTCTCAAAGCGACAATGTTTTTCCCTCTTATTATCATTTGTCGAAGCTTTGATCTATATGTTGTCATCAATTACCAAAAAGGGGGAGATTGAAAGTGCAACTATCCCTAGGTGGTTTTGGTAATTCCTAACAACATATAGCTCACTGAACTAACATCATTCCAAGATGAATATTTCAGGAAAATCTCAGTGAATGGCATGGCATGGATGAGAAAAGTGGACCCCTCAAAATGCTAAGGATAAAAGGATTGGCTCAAGCTTAAAAGCTCAAGACTCTACATTTTATATTTTAGTGATCCAAGATCACATTGAGTCTATAGGAAAAGCCAATACTATCAAGGAGGGATGAGGTGTTGCTTATGAGTTTCTTGCTCCATAGTGCTTAGTGATATGCTCCAAAGCCCTCAACTACTTTCTCACATCCACATATGACCTAAACCAAAAGTCAAACTCGGCCCCACCGATTCTTTCTATCCGGCGCCACTGAGTTCAGATGTCGTAGCCACCGCAACAAACCCTAGGCAAATCGGTCTCACCGATAGGGATCTCGGTCTCACCGAGATGGGATTGTAATCTCTCTGTTTTCCTTCATAACATTTCGGTACCACCGAGATGAGCGATCGGTCCCATCAAGATTGCAATGTAAACTCCCTGTTTCCTTTTCGTAACATTTCGGTCTCACCGAAATGAGTGAACCGGTCCCACCGAGTTTACCTGACCAACTCTCTGGTTAGCTTATTACCAAAATCTGTCCCACCGAATTTGTGTAATCGGTCTCACCGAGATTACGTTAAGCCCTAAACCCTAAACATATCGGTCCTACCGAGTTGCATGTCGGTCCCACCGAAAATCCTAATGGTCACTAGATTTGCTGAATCGGTCCGACCGAGTTTACCAATTCGGTCCCACCAAGTTTGGCAAGTTGTTTGTAGTGGTCAGATTTTGTGTGGAGGCTATATATACCCCTCCACCTCCTCTTCATTCGTGGAGAGAGCCATCAGAACGAACCTACACTTCGAACTTGTTGTTTCTGAGAGAGAACCACCTACTCATGTGTTGAGGCCAAGATATTCCATTCCTACCATATGAATCTTGATCTCTAGCCTTCCCAAGTTGCTTTCCACTCAAATCTTCTTTCCACCAAATCCAAATCCTATGAGAGAGAGTTGAGTGTTAGGGAGACTATCATTTGAAGCACAAGAGCAAGGAGTTCATCATCAACACACCATTTGTTACTTCTTGGAGAGTGGTGTCTCTTAGATTGGCTAGGTGTCACTTGGGAGCCTCCGACAAGATTGTGGAGTTGAACCAAGGAGTTTGTAAGGGCAAGGAGATCGCCTACTTCATGAAGATCTACTGCTAGTGAGGCAAGTCCTTCGTGGGCGACGACCATGGTGGGATAGACAAGGTTGCTTCTTCATGGACCATTCATGGGTGGAGCCCTCCGTGGACTCGCGCAACCATTACCCTTCGTGGGTTGAAGTATCCATCAACGTGGATGTACGATAGCACCACCTATCGGAACCACGACAAAAACATCCGTGTCTCCAATTGCGTTTGAATCCTCCAACCCCTCCCTTTACATTCTTGCAAGTAGCATGCTTTACTTTCCGCTGCTCATATACGCTTTGCATGCTTGCTTGAATTGTGTTGAGATTGCTTGACTTGTGCTAAGATAGCTAAAATCTGACAAAGACTAAAATTGGGAAAAGGATAAGTTTTCATTTGGTCAAGTAGTCTAATCACCCCCCTCTAGACATACTTTCGATCCTATAGCCTCCACAGCGGGCGCGAGTGCGCTTGTAGAGGGGCCACCCGGTGCGATAGAAACTCCCTCAGGAGCGAAGCCCCGGTCAGCTTCGCCGCCCTCAGGCTGCCCGGCCTGAGGTCAGCGTTCATCTTCTCTAACACCTTCTTCGCCCGCCGATCATCGAGCTTCGCGTGGGACCACGCCTCAAAGGCCTCGGGCCGCTGTGTCAGCAACTCCAGTAGAGGGTTGTGGCACCCAGCGTTCACCATAACCCACTTGCTCTGGAAGCCCTCAGTCCTCTTCCCGGCCTTCGAGATGGCGTTGGACTTGGAGTACGCGACGAAACTCACGCACGCTGAGATATTTCCGCCGGAGACCCGGTGGGAGAAGAAGTGGCGCAGCAAGGCCACGGAGGGCGCCACCCCGACATGCGCCTCACAGTAGTAGGCGAAGATCGACAAGTGGAGGATGGAGTTGGGGTGGATGTGAAGAGCATGCAATTGATACTGGCGAAGGACATCAAGGAAGAACTCAGAGAAGGGAGGAACCAGACCAGCGATGACGGCATTCATGAAGAAGGGATAGAAGGTGCTCCCCTTGTCCTCCGGCTGGGCGGAGCCATGATGGAGCACAGTCTCCCCAAAATTGTTGATTTGCGACGCTACCATCCGACGCGTGAGGGCGAGATTCTTCTCCATCACGTTGGGAGAGACCAGGGCCGGTGAGTACCAGGCCGACACAGCCCCAGCCAGAGTCTTGTGAGGGGCCATAGTTCGCCGGAGGAGAAAGAATGCGGCAGATCTGGAGATTTTGGAGGCAGGTAGGCGTAGAGCAAGGAAGGGGATCTGGAGCAAGGAGAACGAGGGTAATGAGGTAAGGCTAACCCAGAGCCAACCTTTTGTCAGTCGAGCAGTTGCTGAGGCAGCATGGTGAAGCGGAGACGCCCACGCCCAATCAACCGCCACGCGACGCCCAAGGCTGCAGGCTGATGGGGCCCGCGGCGCTCCGCACTTGCCCTTCGCTTCTCTGCTAAGCCAAGTCCAAGCGCGCCTTGGGCCCGGGGGCTACTGTCGGCGTTCTGCGAACGGGGGTCCCTAGACTTGCCTGCGTGCGGCCTGTGGCGTGGCTCAAGTGGTGGCCCAGTGCGGCCCATCTTCATCAGCACAAGACTCAAGACCCTCGCGAAGGGCCAAGCCTCGCGGGGCGAACGACGCAAGGCTACCTCAGGGACGGCCTCGCCAGGCAGGCTCGCGAGGAGGTGGAGAGATCAAGGCAGGGTACCTCGCGAGGTGCTTGTGACGCAAGCCGTGACGATCGAGACCAGGCAGGCGCCGGCCTGCGCAGTGTCCTTGTTCCCTCTTTGGTGCAAAGGGGGCAAGCACAGACGTGGAGTACCGAGGCATCATGCAAAGGTTGCCATTTCGGTGCAACGAGACCAAGACCAGCGGAGCGGCAGGATGGGGGTCACCATGGAGCCCAAGACGGCGTCATCACCGGTGCTTTTGGCAGCCGAAGACCATCTTTAGTCAGGATAACTTGTACTACATGTTCCCCTTCAAAATGGCCGTTGTTGGCGCCCTTCCCGCTCAATATTTGGGAAGAGGCCCAGGGCCTCTATAAATAGGGCTAGCCACCATAGTAGAGGGGCAACGGATCCAGACTTTGGAAAGCCTAGAGAGAGAGAGAGAGAGGCGATCGAACTCACCCAAGCAGTTCATCACACCAGCTCAAGAAAAACTCTCGCGAGGCTGTTCTCCCTTTGTACTATTCATCATCATCCCCTAAGGCAATCCACCACACCACACACTGGAGTAGGGTATTACACCACAACGGTGGCCCGAACCTGTATAAATGTCGTGTCCCTTGCGATGTTCATCGTTTCTAGCCTAGAACTCATGAGGCGATCGAGCGTAGATCGGTAGGGGAGAGATCTTCGTGCGCACCCCAGTGTTCGAACCTCAAGGGTCTGCCGGAACCCAACATCCGACATACATAATTATCCATCAGTTATCCAATGCCTACGAGCTTTTCACATATTGTGCTTTGCTTATTTACTTTACCGTTGCTAGTGTTACAATTACTACAAAACTGCTATCGTTACTTCCATACTACTTTGCTACTAAATACTTTGCTATAGATACTAAGTTATCCAGGTGTGGTTGAACTGACAAATAAATTGCAAATACTTGAGAATAATCTTTGGCTCCCCTTGTGTCGAATCAATAACTTGGGGTTGAATACTCTACCCTCAAAAAGTGTTGCGATCCCCTATACTTTTGGGTTATCTACGCCCTCCCACCGGATGCAGCGACCCAGGCCCCAAAAAATCATCATCATGGCATCAAAGTCCCAGAGGATGGGACCCAGAGTCCGTAAGAAGTCGACACCGTGGATGAAGTCGAAGCAGCCCAAGTCAATGCCAACACAGGTGATGGTGAAGTGCTCGTCGCTGATGGTGATGGGGACATGCCGAGCAATACCCTGGCAGTGGGGGTGGTCACTGTTGGCCACGGTAACACATAGCTGCTCCCCGCCGATCGGCTGTAGTGCCAGCCGACGCATGGTGGCGCCGGGGAGGAAGTTATGGGTGGATCCCATATCCAGCAGTTCGAGGAACTGGTCTTCATTGATCGTAACCAGCAGCAACATAGTCTTCCCCGTCCGGATGCCCGCGAGTGCATGGAGGGAGACGACAAGGGCGTTCACTTTGGCGGGCCCCAGGGGAACCTCGACGGCCAATGGGGCAACCGGTTCTCCGAGCCTGGTGACGGCGGCGCCCTCCTCGATGTAGTCCGTGGCCTCCAAGTAGAGAATGAGTGGGCACATGTGACCTGGGATGTAGGGCTCATCGTAGTTGTAGCACAACCCATGGCGACGACGCTCGAGCTGCTCTGCCGGGGTGAGCCGACGGAAGGGGCGAGGCACGGCCGGGGCGTTGGGCACCGCGGGGGCCTGGACCG